>NW_004567154.1:602617-680748 GCF_000260355.1 Condylura cristata | reverse complement strand
GAAGTGGCTTTAGCTTCTCAGTGCTGTGCTTTAACCTGCTGCGCCACCAGGGAGGGCCTCTTTTTTGGTTACTTTTTAATGAAAGCACTAAGTTACTCTTAGATACTTGCCACATTCTAGAAGCATTGATAGTATTTTTAGTGCACATTTTTAAATGCTGTAGGTTTAATGCCCAAGAATTTTTACATTACTGATAGTATTTTTGAATTGCTCTCACCTCCTCTGGTAGCCTCAATAGATCTGCCATAAGATCAATGCTTCCACTCCTGCCATAAGATCAATGCTTCCACTCTGAGGAGTACAAAATCACTGGTTTCATGTGATACATGCACACCTGTATTCATTGCGGCACTGTTTGTAATGGCTCATAAAAATCTTAGTTTATTTGTTGATAATATATTTTTAATTAAAATTGTATGTATTGGTGAATGCATTAATAAATGTATATAATCATGATTTGATATATGCACAGTGAACTCTGTAGTCAAGCTAATAAAATAACTCACAGTTAGCTTCTTTTTAATGTGATGAGAGCACCTGATGTCTACTTTCTTATTAGCATTACAGTATTAACTATAGTCCTCCTGTTTTTATATTGCCCATGAAGATATTGAATGGTAGTCACTAAATTCTTAATGGTGACTCATCCCTGATGAGCAGTATTAGTTTTAATTTAATTGTAAGCATAAGCTTTGTAAATTATGTAATAAGTGTTGCAGTTTGTTGTTTGTTTTTTTAAGCCATCGTAGTTTTGCTTTCAGTGCCGTTGAAGAATCCGTTTTACATATCTCATCTTTTTTTTCAGCTACTGAAGTGGTGACTGTGTTTGTATTTCAAGAACCATCACTACTGTCCTCACTCCAGGATAATGGATTGACAGATGTCATGCTGCATGCACTGCTTATCAAAGATGTGAGTCTTCTCATGCTACTCTTTAAAGAATGCTCCCTGCAAAATATAGACACATACAGCAATATCTTCTTTCAAAATACTTTAAATACTTTATTGCTAAAAAATGCTTACAATGGTGACCTTTAGTAAGCCATTCTTTTTGCTGGTGAAGCCTCTTTTTTTTTTTTTTTTTTTTTTAAGATTTATTTATTTGTGCATACAGAACTGGGGTACAGGCCAGAGACTCAGGGGCGGTGAGAGGCTTCACCAGAGACAGAGCGGGGAACAGAACAGGCAGATCGACGAAGCACACTGCTGAGGGGAGCAGCGGGCGGGTCAGGAGAGGTCTGCCACACCATGTGGTCACCTCCGGGGCAGGCGGGAATCGAACTCATGGGGAAGCGGCTTTAGATTCTCAGTGCTGTGCTTTAACCCGCTGCGCCACCAGGGAGGGCCTGAAGCCTCTTTTTAAAAAAAAAAAATCCAAAACATTGCTTGTGAAGTGCATTAAAATGGGATATCCTATGCACATGTAATTATCTAAAGAAGTTTTATGGCACAAAATTCCTCCCTCTTATCTGTATAGTATTGAAACTTATGGCACCTGATCCAGTGTTTCCTAGCATCTACAACTGAACTCTTTTAGATGTTTTCAAGTTTATTTTGTCTCTAGGTTCCTGCTACTCGTGAAGTCCTTGGCTCCCTTCCAAATGTATTCAGTGCACTCTGTTTGAATGCACGAGGTCTTCAGTCATTTGTACAATGCCAGCCATTTGAACGTCTCTTCAAAGTTCTTCTGTCTCCAGATTACCTCCCAGCCATGCGGAGGAGGAGAAGCTCTGATCCCCTTGGTAGGTCGCCAAGCTTTATCTTACAATAAATAATCAGTTTGCTGTTGTGCCAAGAAATTATATGATTGCCAGCCAACAGTTGGCAAGGAAACACTTTCTTGAGCTCATGTTATTTCTCTGGCTAATGGCAATTATCACCATACATTGTATTATAGGTAGAAAGGAATACTTAATCTTTTATTTATAATATTTTCATGCTTTTCAACCTTACTGTCACGGTGCTGATGAGAAATTTGTATTTGAGAGTAACAGTTGATTGCCATCTAATCTGTAGAAAGAGGCGATAAATTCCTTAATAACATGTTGATTCTGGTAGTCCTCTGTGCAAACATATAAGTCTCTGTGATCATTGTGAAACAACAATAAAGTTGGGCTCCAGAAAAAAAATACCAGTTTTCAAAAATGTGTTTCCTCCTTACAGCCACTGTCATTATCAGGGCAGCCGAGCGGGGCGGGGGGTGGGGTGGGAGAGGGGGCACTACCTTATACTTCTTTCTTTCTCTTTACTCTGCAATACTGTTTCAGACTTTGATGATAAGATTGCCAGACCAGAATGTAGCACACATAGTTAAGTACTTTTAATGTTTGCTAGACTGATAGTTTTCCTTTCTCATCCCCAGTGATTTGACTGTGGAGGTTGGTATGAATTCATTATAAAATCACAACAGCCAGCTCAGTTTCTTCTTTATGTTGATACAAAAAAATAGTTAAGGCTATATCTTAAGTCTAACAGTTCATTTTTTTCCTTTAAGGTGATACTGCATCCAACCTGGGGAGTGCTGTGGATGAGCTCATGAGACACCAGCCCACCCTCAAAACAGATGCAACAACTGCAATTATCAAGGTGGGAGATGATAAGTCTATGGCCATGAACATGAGAGAGCAGTGAAGGACACTTAGTGAAAGGCCTGACTGTGGGTCATTTAGATTTTTGGGACCATTCCTGAAAGATCATTTGCCTCATTTTACTATGTCCTTTGCCCATTCCTTATTTCCCCCCACACCCACTTAAGTAACATAACTGTTGGTGTCTTGCAGAGGATATTAACAATTGCTGTAGCTTAGCCTCTATTTATAAAAACCTATTCTTTATAATCATTACTACTTATATTTCTCCCAACACTTACTGGTTCTGTCTATTAGGATATTTTAAATTTTATTTTATTTATGCATACAAGAGCTCGAGTATAGTCTAGAGGTGCCAGGGGATGAGAGGATTCATCAGAGGCAGATTGGAAAGTAGAACAGATGATTGACTGAAATACACTGCTGGGGGGAGCAGCAGGCAAAGCAGGGAAGGTCTGCTGCACCATTTGGGTCAGCTCCTTAGCTGGGGATTGAACTCATGCTACACTGGCTTCTGACAGCTTTATAGTGCTGAGACTTAGCCCCTTGTGCCACCAAGGATGCAGCTGTTAGGATTCTTGAAACTACAAATGGGTTCCTGGTACTTGGTGAATTTGGATATGGAGTCAGCTTAGTAATTTAAATGTGACCCTGAACAATTTATTTAATTTGAAAAATTTTAAGTTCTCTTGTTTGTGAAACAGATTAATGACTACACAACAGAGATAATAATTGTAACATGTATATACATTTTTTTGGCATTTATGCATATAGGACATAGAAAATGCTTCCAGAATATTAATCATCTCCCATTCCTTAATTACTAATAAGTAATGCTTTTCCTGTGCCTTTCAGTTACTTGAGGAAATTTGTAATCTTGGAAGAGATCCTAAATACATCTGTCAGAAGCCATCAATCCAGAAGGCAGATGGCACTGCTGCAGCTCCTCCCCCAAGGTCTAATCATGCTGCGGAAGAGGCCTCTAGTGAGGATGAGGAGGAAGAAGAGGTACAGGCCATGCAGAGCTTTAATTCTACCCAGCAAAATGAAACAGAGTCTAATCAGCAGTAAGTGTTTGAAAAACAGGGTCTTGGGCATGTCATTTTTCATCTTTAAAAGTAAGGGAATTGGATTAGTTCATTAAAGGTTCTTTAGGCTCTAAGAGTCTATAGTTTATCTTTCTTTCACCCTTGAGTGTTTTTTGTCCCTTGGTATTTAATTGTGACTGTTACAATACAAACAAAGCTATGGTTCTAAAATGTCATTCAGGAAATTGAATACATTCAGTGTATCAAATGGATGGACTTTCCTTACAAGACTTAATCTCCCTTTGTTGATTTGATACTCAAAATATATCCCCTAAAGAAGATATATGGAGATTTGATGTAGATTTTGATTGCTTTCTGCTCATTCCAGAAAAATCAGAAAACTTTGGAATGTCCTATATGAATAGAACTAGCCACAGTAGATTTTCCTTCATATTTCTAATTATTTAAAGTTTGTTCCGCATAAAAGTTACTCTCTGGATGATAAGGGGATATGAGGATGATCCAGCTTATAGACTGTGGTAACTGTTGTGGCGATAACTCTTACTTACCTTCATGGTTGAGTAGGTATAATCCCTTTGGATTGTCATGTATTCATTCAGTAAGTATTCTTCTGATGTACAAATAAATAATTCTAAAAAAAGCACGAGCATTTTAAATGTCGATGTGGATGGGCTTGAGCCTATCTTGAAGAGTGGCTTGGCACTTAAGAGTCAACTATGGTGTAGACAGCAGGCACAAAAGCCAAAACTCAAAAACTGATTTAACCTCTTAGAACTGTGGAAAGTAATAAACCTGAGGTTTTTTTTTTTTTTTTTAGAGATACTAACTGCTATTTATTACTTTAATTGAGCAGTTACTTTACTTTTGCCAGTGAAGGTAACCTTGCTATGTCACATCATTTCCTCTTTTGATTAAAAATGTTCTTTTTGGAAGAGGAGAATACCTTGAAAGAAAGCAGGACTTTATTTGCAAAAGGTTCAGAATCTTATTACTTCTTTGCCACACCCTTGATTGTCAGCCACGTGCTGGGATGGGGTTCCCCTTCCTGAATACAAACGAAAAAGATGTCTTAAATGTGAGTGCTGGCGGTGGTATGGTGGTGGTTTTTGAGTCAAGATGTGTATATTCATCTGTGTATAACTTCTCTGGACATCTTATAGACATTTTAGATCTAACATGCCTACTTGCAAGCTATCAGAGGAAGTTGACATTTTTCTCATCCTTGTTTTTCTTAATTCTTCATGATTTCCTTGAGATATCCTATGTCACTATATTCTAGTCACATTTATCCCCCGCTGCCAAATTATCTCTCTGAGATTTTCACTGTTATTTGAATGTGAAAAGTTGATCTTTTGTTTTCTCTCAACAGGTTTATTAAAATTATTCATGCACAGTTGACCCTTAACACGTGGGGTTAGGGGCTCTACCCCACTCTTGCACAAGGATCTGTGTAGAACTTTTAAATCCCCAAAAACATTGAATTATTATCGTTACTTGGTATCTGCAGGGGGATTGGTTTCAGGACACCACCACCACCCTACCCTCCCTGGATACCAAAGTCCATGAATGCTCAAGTCCTTTGTACTCATCCCTCTATATCCATGGATTGAAACAACTGACAGACCCACAGATATGGAGAGCCAACTCTTAATTGGAAAAAATCTCATATTCAAGAATCACCTATATTTTAATGGTGTACCCCACTAATGCACATGCTTCTCCAGGCCAAGGAAAGTACCTCATTCAACAATGTGTCCTAGTCACTTCATGTGTAGTAGATAATAAATGTGTACTTAGTGGGTTGATGCAATGAACCAAGAGCATTAGACTACATAGGTCAGTGAATCTTAAAAGCTAGGAGAGCTGGATCTAATGAAACTTGAATGATAACGAAGAGCGTGTGAAAATGCTGACCAAAATGTTAGCCATATGTACCTTCTAAACAACTAAGGACTCTAGTAGTTGTTCCATGAAATTGGTGTTTCCTATACTTTGCATGGTCTGAGGGTTCATTATTACCTTGTTCATAGAACTCTGCTACATTCAGAAGTCTCAGTTGGATAACTGGATTATTAGAACTAGAAGGAAAAGCAAGAGCCTGTCTTCATTTTGAAAATACCATACATATAGGGGAAATTTTCCTTTATCTCAAAACAGTAATATTAGGAGTTGCTGTATTCTTCTGTCATTACGGGAAGAGGCTTAGAAAAATTTGCAGTGTTTGCCATCCCTCTCCCCAATGTATTGTTCATATAGCCCTTCCTGGTGCAAATACCCATCTCTAGTGGCCTTACCCCACTTTTCAGTGCCTTAAAAACACATAAATACGTTTCTTCCAATATTGTTACTGAAATAGTCTCTACACAGTAAACTACAGATTTTAAGTTTGCCATTACCCTATCCTAGAATGACACAGGTAATTATATGTATCTGTCATCAAATAATTGCCTAGTCTAGAATATCATATGAATAGAATAGTTAGCATGTATTATCATATCTGATGTACTTTGTGACAGCTGGCTTCTGTTGTTGACCATGCAATTGCAGTGCATTGAGGTTGGCTGCATCTGTCAACAAAAGTGTACGTTTTCATTGCTGAATGTCTGTCCATGAATACATATTCTTTGGTTGGTAGATTTTTGAGTTTCCAGATTTTTTTCCCAATCTAACACAGTGCTTTTTCCCTTGTTTTCTCCCCTTTTCCTCCCCTGTCCCTATTATCTCATTCTTGAAAATGGTATTTGATCTGAGATACATAGTTTTATGCTAGAGATATGGAATAAGGAAACGGGCATTACAGTTTACATACATGGAGTTCTGTTCTACATTGAGACATGTTTACCACAAGCAGTTTTGAATACCTATCTTTTGACCACTTATGCCTTCTAAATTGTTTGTTCTCAGCAAAACTGATATTTCTGAGAATGATTATTCTTGCCAGGAAGTAACTAGGGTCTTTGGTAGGGGCACCATGGCTTACTTTGTGGTCAATTTAATTTACTTTGTCTAGTTTAACCACCTATCCTGAGCTATATAGATTAGTGTGGTCTTTGGGACTTCAATAACTATCTGAACATAGAAGGCAGAGCAGCATTTTTACCCCAAATTGTGGCCCAACGGCAATTGCATTTCCTCAAGAGCTAGAAGGAACCTGATCAGTTTTTTCCTCTCCCTCCCCATGAAAAGACAAAATCCCCATGAAATCTGTTGTCCTATATACTGTATTATGACATTCACTGAAACAACCCTTCTGATCAGGAGCTCCTCTGCCACAAATACAGATGTAAAGCTGACCCAGTGTAAAGTTGAACTTGGGAATAAGTGTATGTTTTGCAGAAGGGGGAGAGGCAATATGTTTTTTGGCAAAGTAAATGGATTTCATTCATTGTGGGAATATAATCTTATACTGTTTGAAAGATACTGTGTGTCAATTTCATGTAAGGTTATGATTAGAATTGACTTATTAAAATTAGTTGCTGGGGGTGGGGTTCTACTGGAGAAAGTTCATCCTGAAAGTGAATAAAAAATGAGAGTAGGGAGTAAAGTGGTTACTGAACAAGCTTGATTCTGGAGTTAGATTAAGAGCTGTTGATCGTCTTCTCTTTTGTTCAACTTCCATGTAGCCAGTAAAGGAAGTACCTGAGCCCCATTAGATGATACAACTCTGGCTATCTGCCATCATATTTGGCTTGTGCAAAGGGCAAAGTTTCTCACTGGGGTAGAGATATACCTGCATTCTAGTTGCATGGGGTATTTTTGGATTCTTTTCAAGGAGATACAACTAAATTTTGGGTAGATGATTGCTGTAAGTATGTGGATGCTGCAGGGGTTCTGAGGAATAATTTTGTAAGTCAAAAATTTGTAGTCTACATGAAATTATTTCACTCCATAGTTTGTCTTCCCTTTGTACAAAGATCTTCCCCAAATTTTTCAGTCAGTATATTCACTTCATCCTATCCAAATCCAAGCTCTGGGTATCTCATCAGCAAGCCATTCATGATGCCTCTCCACTTTCTTTGCCATGTGTACATTTTGGTGCCAGATGCTCTCTCACATATCAAATCCATATTCACATTTTGTCTTGCTCAGAGATGGGAACTATTCACTTCTTGCCAATTTTTTGGCCTCTCTCCCTCTAACTCTGCCATCTTGTCTTTTCTAGCCCAAATCTGATCTATAGACAAATGTTTCTTGTATTCTATTCAAGTTTTAGCCTTTCTTAGGTTTTATCATTGAGGTAGATTTTGTTTCATTTTGATATGCTTTGTGGGTTTTTTTTTTAACCTCTGTTTTATTTCTAATAAAAGCCAAAGTATAGCCCTTAGGTTAAGAGCTGCATTTTTTATAGCTGCGGCATTATTTCATCCTTCTCATCTGCAGTGCAGATGCTTCATCTGAAGGAAAAAACTTGATCACAATTTTTGCATAGTTCCATAACTGTTGTGACACAAGCATAGCTTGTTAGGGAAGGAAACCTTGGATGTTGGCTTTAACTTTGACTGTTCTGAATGGTTTGTCATTATAAACATGGAATTTTAAACAAATTCCATTTCCTTTATAACTCTAAAATCTTACTTGAGAACATGGTAAGAATGTTTGTGTTCATTTCTTTGTCTAGCTCCTTTCTTCAAGCAGATGTTTAGTCTTTTGATTGAACTTGCTTATTTATAATTCATATTGATAAGTTCTTCCTACAGTACTTTCCTAAGATAGAATAATTTCTTTGAAGTTATGTACAAATGTTGAGTTTGTAAAGGCTTGGCTATTCCTTTTGTGCTCTTAATCAGCTAGCTTGAGAATTCAGCTTTTTTTGTTCTGTGCTATATACTAAAGGCTATAAGTCTAACTTAGAAAAAGGCCTAGAATTTCATACTGTAACCCTTTTCCTAACTTTGTTCTCTTGCACTGGTATTGTGAATTTCTGTGTAACTCACTCTTTTCTCCCTTAACAGGGTTGTTGGTACAGAGGAACGTATTCCTATACCCCTCATGGATTACATCCTTAATGTGGTAAGATTTATGATAGGGCAAACTGAGTAAAGGTGTGTGCTTTTCTGGAAAATGTGTGGGATTACCAAATAGTTCAGTGAAAATTTCTGCGTTTATTTTCACTGGTGCCCTCAAAGTGTAGAGCAGTAATTAAAGATGGGCAAACCTTGTTCTTTGAGACTGGTTACCAGAAATTAGCCGACACTCTTCCTTTTTGGATATTCTCAACTTTCTGTTGTTCCTTTTCCCTGTTGGAATCCAAATAGGAGGAGAGTGGGCTTTGTTACACCAATCTGGTATTAATGTTCTTGGAATGTCTCCAACATACATTTTTTCTTCTTGCCCTTTTTCCCTATTGACTTCTCTTTAGAGAAAATAAATGTTATTCTTTTAACTTCTACATGTCTTACAGGAAAAAGCAAAGAGTTTGAATTTTCCCAGATGTGTTTCCCTGTAAGGAAAAGCCCATTTAGCATTTGTTTTAGCCCACTGAACATTTTCAAAACTTCCAGAATGTTCTCTCTTGTGCCTATATGTTTGTTACCCATATTTTGCTTTCTTACTCTTACAAAAAGCTTTGGTCTGAATTATTCTTCCGGAGTTCTAAGTTTTCATTTGCAGTATTAACACTCTCAGGGAAAATAGCCGTGATGTTTGCTTCCGGGGAAAGGCAACACATTATCATACAAAGAACAGTAAATGAGAAAATAGAGAGATTAGATCTGATTTCTCCCCCTAAGTCATGATGTAGCCCTGAACGGGTCATTTGACCACTCTCTCTATAACTAGGTATGGTTGAAAAGGCACTTGGATTGGGGAAGAAATTGAAATAATTCTTTATTTTCTAGATGTTTAGATTTCGTATCCCTGTTTGCCTGAATTTTATTCTAACCTAGAAATGACGCGATTTCATTTCTACAGGGCCTACCCCTGTCCGTACTCCAAGCTGGTCTTTAACTTCCAAGTGTCAGGCTCTAACGTTTCTTTTAAAATTTTCATTACCTAGATGAAATTTGTGGAATCTATTCTGAGCAACAATACAACAGATGACCACTGCCAGGAATTTGTGAATCAAAAAGGACTCTTGCCTTTGGTTACCATTTTGGGTCTTCCCAATCTGCCCATTGACTTTCCCACATCTGCAGCCTGTCAGGCTGTTGCAGGTGTCTGCAAATCCATATTGGTAAGAAGCATTTGGCCAAATATTTTCATTTCTTTTTAGAAAGCAGTTTTGCTATACAACTGTATACATTACATGTTTTTTTTTTGTTGTTGTTTTTTGTTGTTTTTTTGTTTTTTGTTTTTTGTTTTTTTGTTGTTGTTTTTTTTTTTTACCGTGGTCTCCCCTTCAACTGAGAATTAAATGGAATGTGTGGTTATGCACTACAAGTAATATTTGTGACTAATAAATAGTATGCCACTTAATTTCTTATTGAAAAGTATAAGTGTTCTTTGTTTCCTGGGTTTTGATACATAGTTCTAAGAACCTTATTTGACTTCATTAGAAGGGAAAGTATATCTCTAGGAATATTTTGGGACTGGGTTATATTAGTTTGTCATCCCTTGCATGGTTCAACACATCTGATACTGTTTAGTCCTGGTTTCTTTTTTCCTTTCAGAAGGTTTGATAGTCATGTATTTTGAACATAATTGACCTATAGCCTGTTGTCATATTTTGCCAAAACTATTGCTCCTTTATATTAAGTAATAATACAAGTAAACATAAAATTTACCATCTTAAAATACTTGAGTAGTAGTAAAAGTTACATTATTTAACAACCCTTCTCTGGAACATTTTTCATCTTTCAGAAATTTTATACTCGTTAAACAGCCCTCCGTTCCCCTTTTCCTCATAGTTTCTGTGAGCCATTGTTCTACTCTCTTGTCTCTGTGAACTTGACTGTTCTTTTCGAAGTTCAGTTTATACAGTGTTTGTCTTTTTGTGACTGCTTATTCTGCTTAGTATAATGTCCTCAAAGTGATCCATTGTGTAGCATATGTCAGAACTTCCTTTCTAAGGATGAGTAATACTCCAGTGTATGTATACACTACGGTTTGCTTATTCGTTCACTCATAAACAGATTTTCAGGTTGCTTCCACATCTTGGTTATAAATAATGCTACTATGAATGTGGGTGTGAACATATTTCTTGGACTGTGAGTGTGTTTGTCTGTTAAGAACAATAAAGATCTATGGTTCTGATTCTGTGAATTTGACTTTCTAGTCCATGTGTAAGTTCATACTCAAAAGTCTGGTTTCAGTTATTTTAATTATGGACTGACTCAAAAGTAGGATTGCTGAGTCATATGGTAGTTCTCTTAAAATTTTTGAGGAACCACCATACTATTTTCCATAGTAGCGGCACCATTTCATATTCTGACCAACAGTACACAGGATTGTTATTTTTCTGGGTTTTCATATATATATGTGTGTGTGTGTGTGTGTGTTATTCATATATGTTATTTTTAGATATGTATATATGGTAGTCATCATATATATGTTATTCATATGTGTTATTTTTAGATATGTATATATAGTAGTCATCCTAACGGGCATGACAGTGGATCATGTGGTTATGATTTTTATTTCCCAAATGATTACTAATGTGGAGCATAATTTCACATACTAATTGGTGATATTTATATCTTTGGAGAGCTGTCTAGTCAAGACTGGCCTATTGATTTTTGTTAAGTTTTAGGAGTTCTCTATATGTTAAGGATATTAATTCCTTAGCAGAAACATGACTGAGAAATATGTTCTCCTATCCATGGGTTGCCTTTTCATTATGTTGATATTCTTTATGTGCAAAATTTTTTACAGTGCTATGTGATTTCTTATACATGTTTTACATAGTTTCAGTTTTTGTACATCTGTGATTCATTTTGAAATAAATTTTTATACGGTGTAAAGTAGCCTTTGTTTTGGATGTAAATATGAAGTTTTCCCAGCACTATTTTTGAAAAGACTGTTACTTCCCTATTGCACCCCTATTTTGGCACAAGTGTCAGAAATCATTTGACCAGATATGCCAAGGTTGATTTTGTGTGCTCTCTATGGTAGGCCATTGATCTTGATATTTCTGTCTTTATGCTAGTACCACACTTTTGATTACTGTAGTTTTGTTGTAAGTTTGGAAATCAGGAAGTGAGAGATCTCTTTCAGGATAGTTATATCTATTGGGGGAGGTGGTTCCTTGAAAGGTTGTAGATGAATTTTAAAAGGGATTTTTCTGTTTCTGAAAAAAACATGCCAGTGAGATTTTTATAGGAATTCTTTTAAACCTATGAAGTTCTTTTGTTGGCTGAATTGTGCAGTGTTGAGTAATTTCTGCAAACGATCGGAAATCCAGTTGCTTATCGACTTGGGAATTCCCTAAGATTGTGACTTACCTGCATTTATGTATTGTTTTATTTTGCTTTACCCTTTGCAAATATTTAATTTCTCTCCATAAGAAAGGGAGGAAAGGGCTGCTCCATTTTACCTACCTGTAAAATACTGCGTAAGGATGTGTATTTATTTTAAAAACATAGGGAAGGCACAAAAGTTCTCCTATATTTGAATGCAAAAGCTAGTGCTTTACTGTCAGATTTTTCTTTAGACCTAAAAGGAATTATGAACACCATTGTCTCATAAAAAGAAATTGCTTAGCTGATGCGTATCCTAGAATCATTTCTCTTGTGGGAAGAAACATTTGGAATAATGGTTCAGTTGCATCCTTTGGAGCCTTTCCTAATAGTACTCCCTACTGAGCAAAATTTGGAATTTGGTAGTCTTGCTATAACCATATTCCAGTATGACCATCACAGGTTTTTAAATATGATTTGCTCGCCACATTTGAAAACCTCATTTGAGAAAACAATCTGTTGCTCTAGATGTTGGTGTTGTGATATGTCATACATCTGTTGATATTTTGGCTCTGCCAGGTGAGAGACCATGGCCAGTTCTGAAATTCGTGGGACTTGTCTTCTACCTCTTCCATTGCACTTATTAAAAATGTGATGAATGTGAAGTTCATTTTACATTAATGCATTGATTATTATTGTTTCAGACATTGTCACATGAACCCAAAGTCCTTCAGGAGGGTCTCCTTCAACTGGACTCCATCCTCTCCTCTTTAGAGCCCTTACACCGCCCAATTGAATCACCTGGGGGCTCAGTGTTGTTGAGAGAACTGGCTTGTGCTGGGAATGTTGCTGATGCTACTCTCTCAGCTCAGGCCACACCTCTACTGCATGCACTCACTGCTGCCCATGCCTACATCATGATGTTTGTTCATACTTGCAGAGTTGGACAGGTAAGAAATTGCTTAGGGGTGTACATGTAATATCTACTCTGTTTGTGGGTCACCTAGGGTTTATGCTTCAAGGTACAATCTAGTTTCATTTTTTTTCTTTTTTTATTCCATTAACCTGTTTGACCATATAATTTGTTTCTTAATTTAAACCTCCTTGAGAGTAGTTGCTATAAATAATAGATACTACTAGATCTGTGGTATCCATGCAGGCCATCTGAGATGCATAGTTGTCTTTTTTAGTGAGCCTCAAGTGTCCTTTTTAGTGAGCGCCTCTGACCATACTAATTCCTAATATTTCCACAAATGCATGTGGACCTCATAACAGGATGATGAGAAATTTGAACACAGGACTTATGTCCATGATAATTGACAAACTATTAAAGTATCAAGCAGTCCTCTTGTAGTTCCAGAACATGATTTATCTGTGTGCTCAATCTTTACTACATTTAGCTCTCAAATAATAAATTCTAATGATTCATAGGAGAACATTTTAGTCTCCCTGTTTTATGGTGGTAAACAAAGTATTCTGCATGTCAAAATACGTGAAAAACAGTCATAAGCTACTTAGATAAATTATATAACTAAGCTGAGGAGTTCTGTTTTTATCAAATGAAATAAAATTAAATAATCTACTCAAGGAATTAAATACATATATTTATCAAAGTAATGGAAATAACAAGCCCTTCGCCATCAAACAAAAAAAGTTATAAAGCTTCCAGTGAATCTACAAAGATATGAGAGACAGATTGTAACTATTGTAAGAGAATACCTTGTGAAACAGATCTTAAATATGGATATTGTAGTGTAGACAACTCTGTGAGAATAACAAGAAAAAAGGTAGAATACTGCATTTTTCTGACATAGCAAAAATTTGACTTTGAGAATAATTGTTCAGAGAACATCCCAAAGATTAGCTTCTTGAACTTTTGTTTGCAGAGTGAAATTCGTTCCATCTCCGTAAACCAATGGGGTTCTCAGTTGGGTCTGAGTGTTCTGAGCAAGCTGAGTCAGTTATACTGCTCTCTGGTGTGGGAAAGCACTGTCCTCCTCTCATTGTGTACCCCAAACAGGTAAGAAAATAGTAATCTCTTTTTTTAATTTTATAATTTTATAAAATTTTATATAATTTTATAAAATTTTATATAATTTTATAAAATTTTATATAATTTTATAAAATTTTTTAATTTTATAATTTTTCCCAACAAACAAGGCTTAGTGATCCTAGAGGGTTCCTTTGGGTGAATATGGGGTGGGGAGATGATCACAGTAAAGAGTTCAGAGGCTACCTTCTCTATCTTGGAGAGGTTCATTTAGTTTGCAATTAGAAAATAGAACTACACTGTGTCCTTCTAAATTACAGAGATTTATTGGTCACTGTTCTCGAGGTGGGGCACCTAAAATCTTGCTGCCATTGTGGTTGGGTGTGGGCCATCTTCCAAGTCCTAAGATATTTCATTGTACCCTCACTTGGTTGAAGGAGCCTCTTTTATAAACAGTAGTCCCATTCATAAAGGTTCCTTACCTACTGATGCCATCACATCAGACATTAGAATTTCAACATAGCAGTTTTGAGAGGACATAAACATTTGTTCAGTCTATAGCATTGTCCTTCCTACTTACCAAAAACCTTAGGACTTGCTTAAAAATTTGTTCATCTTGTGAAATCTTTGATCTTGATAGCTCAGTTGTTCTGCCAGCATGGCAGGTGTTCAAAATTTGGTCTTGTTGCTAGCCAGATTTTAGAGGTGAGTTGGAAACTTTTTATTGAGTGCTATTTAGAAAGAACATAGCTGAGGAATTTTATCATTGCAAATGTTTTATTTACTTAATTTACCTACAATAGAAGAACAAACAAATTAGAAATTGAGCACAACATAAGAGATGAGATCTCAAGGTGCACTGTTTCTCTTATTGCAGCCTACCTTCTGGATGTGAATTTGGCCAGGCCGACATGCAGAAACTGGTTCCAAAGGATGAGAAGGCAGGTACGACCCAGGGCGGAAAAAGATCAGGTAACTCTTAAGAAACTAAAATCTTAGTCATTAATTCTCTAAAGTTCTGTCTCCATGTCTTCAGAGGCCTGTTGTGAAAAATTTAGTTGGCTCTATAGTGAATAGTCCTCAGTTTTTTTTTTTTTTCTTTCATTGGTTTTTATTATTACTTTCGTTCAGGTAACATTGGTTTATACAAAAACACCCTTAGTCCTCTACCATAGACCATTGTACTGCCTCTCCACTTTGTTTTCTTCCCCTTCCTCTCTCCCCTCTGGTAGCCTCAGTTCTATAGTCAGATTCTAGATTTGTTGTTTTTTTGGCTTTATTTCACCCTTGATTTTTGTTTTTCTCTGTTGCATGTCTAAGCAACACCATGCATAATCTGCTCTAGGACCAAATAGCAAGGGTTGTCACAAATGGCGAGAGTCTGACTTTTTTTTAGCTGGGTAGTAGTCTATTCGTAGTAGTAGTAGTAGTAGTAGAAGTAGTAGTATTTATCATCATTACCATCGTAATTATTATTATCATTATTTTAAAGATTTATTTATTTATTTGTGCATATAAGGGATGGGGGAGTGGCTGGAGAGGATTCACCAGTGACAGAGTGGGAAGCAGAACAGGCAGATCTACTGAAATACACTGCTGAGGGGAGCAGCGGGTAAGATAGGAGAGGTCTGCTACACCATGTGGGTCACCTCTCTGGCTGGCGACTGAACTTGTGCTGCAGTAGCCGTGGGTAGCTCCACAGTGCTGCGTCATTATTAACCCCTTGCAGCACCAGGGAGGCCCCTGGGTAATATTCTTGATCCAGTGTTTTTAGACACCTAAGTTCCATGGCTTGGCTATTGCACATAGTGTTGCAGTGAACATAGGAGTGCATATATCCCTCCAAATTTGTGGCTTTGATTTTTAATTATTTAAAAATTAAGCTAACTTTAGGCCTTTTCTCTGAAATATATGTGCACACAATGGCAAGAATTAGGAAATGCAGTACAAAGAAGAATCATCTCTCTCTATATATTTTTTACAGGTTGATTTATTTATGCTTATAGAACTGGAATACAGGCCAGAGGTGTGGTGGGTGAGAACAGGAAAACTGACAAAGTACACTGCTGAGGGGAGCGGCGGGCAGGTCAGAAGAGGTCTGCTATGCCATGTGGGTCAGCTCCCTGGCCAGGGATCGAACTGGTACTTCAAAGGCTTTGGATAGTTTCATAATGCAGTGCTTTAACCCGTTGAGCCACCAGGGAGAGCCCATACCTATATATATTTTTAAAGATAAATTTGTTTATGTATACAGAAATTGAGTACAGGCCAGAGGTGCAGGGGCAGTGAGATTCACCAGAGACAGAGTGGGGAGCAAAACAGGCAGATCAATGAAGTACACTGCTGAGGGAAACAGCAGCTGGGTCTGCAGAGGTCTGCCACGCCATGTGGGTCACCTCTGGTGGGGGTTGGGGGGATCAAGCTCATGCTGAAGTGGTTGTGGCTAGCTTCATAGTGTGCTGCGCTTTAACCCATTGCGTCACCAGCGAGGGCTCAGAATCACCTATATTTTGTACTACTTCAGATGATATTTTGAAAGTTATCTGCCTAATCTTTTCCCCTAATGATACATTTTATTGATATAGTTGTGATTATCTTAGCTAGGTATCTCCAATCTCTTTTCATTTATTAACCATTCCATGTTAACATTTCTAATTTACTATTTGTACTAGACTTTTGGTAGTAGCATAATGTATATACATAGATGTTGATTTATAATGAGCTTTAGCAGTGGTCCTAAAAATTTAATATTTAGGTGTTGATTTGTAATGCTGTATATATGTAATGGTATAAACCAATAAAAAATTAATTACAATAATGTAAAAAAATGGACATTTTTGTGGTTTTATGCAAATTTAAGATTCCTAGGAATTAACTGTATTGAAGGGTATGTTGGGATTCTGATTTTTAAGTGCTGTTTTTGGAGACTCAGCTTTGTAGGTTTAAAGTTAAAAAGGTAAATGTTTAAAGTATCTTTAGAACCACACTGTCCAGTGTGATAGTTACAAGGCATTAGCAACTGTTGAATACTTGTAACTAGTACAACTAAATAATGGCATTTTCAGTTATAATCTATTTAAATGTAACAGCAATTACTCTGAATTTTTGGAAGATTTTTAACTATGTTTGGAGCAGCATACATCATTTATATTATTGAATACTTAATGTCTAAATTGAGATGTGCTGTAAGTATAAACGGTGCCTTTTTAATAGTATAAAATTGAGATTTTATATTGTACTAAAATAACATTTTACAATTTAAGTAAACAGCATAGTAATACATGTTGGCTACTGGAAAATTTTAAATTATATATGTGACATATTTCTACTGGATAGGGTTTTTTAGAAAATAGTTTTGTTTTTGTTTTTGTTTTTTAAGAGAATAGCTGTTACATTGAAGTTAAAGTTCCAAATTACAATACGCAGTTTTCTAACTCTTAATACAACAAAGCTAAAGAATATTTAAAACAAATTTTGTACAAAGCTTTTTTCTCTCTGCATCAGGGAGAAAAGTATTGTTCTGATGTTGCTAAAAACAAGAGAAACTGACAATGACTTTTTGTGTAGTTTTTCCAAAAATTAAAAAGAAACTTGATGATTTATCTTACAAGGTTTGCTAAAGCTCACAACCTGCCATCCCAAAGAGACACAGCTGACATTTATATTCAGAAGTCTTTTTTAAAATTTTTATTGAGTTGATAATTTGGCATCTGTATTTACTACATTTTTTAACATCAAAACGCTTGTTCTCAACTTCCACATACAGTTGACCACTTTTTCCTTATTTATCCTCCCCCTCCCCCCCATTCTGGTAACCACAGTTTTGGTCTTTAGTCTTTTAAGAGTTTGGTTTTTGTTTTGTTTGTTTGTTTACATATGCAAATAAAATCATACAGTGTTGTCTTTCTCTGACTCACTTCACTTAGCATAATGTGTATCCTCATGATCCATCCATGCTATCACAAATGGCAAGACTTCATTTTTATTTTTTATAGCCATAGTTTATCACATCCATCTGGCATTTTGGTGGTCACATTAATATAAAGTGCTGGGAAATAGAGTTCTCCACTGATCCATAGATTTGTGGTGCCCAATTTGAGCTCATTAACAAGCTATAAACTCCTTTTTTTATTTTCCTAAATCATTGTTCATTTTTGTATATTAGTTGACTTCTCCACTCAAGTGTAGTCACCATAGTTCTCTTGCAACCATAGATCACCCATGAAACATCACCATATTCCTTTGTGTTCTTCTCTCCCCTGGTTTGACTCCTGTTCCCTTGCTGTATGCCTCAGTTCAATGGTCACAAGCTAAAATTGTAATAGGTCATGCACTTTAACACCATGGGGACACCATACACATTTGTACTCTATGTGAGTGGGTCATCTAACAACCAATAGTCTTCTAAGGGAGCCCTCAGATAAGCCTATTCAGATTCTCTACTTAAAAGTGCTCCAAGGAGAGAAGCATATCAGTACTGGGGGGAGGAGTGCCTGTTTTTTCCTTTTCAGTTTTAGGAAACCGTGGATATGTCTTAAAGAATAACAGCATCATAGGTATCTCTTGGGACTTTACAGAGCAAGGAACCAGGTCACTGTTAGTTCATTATGGTCTTACTACTCCCCTCTGATGTCTATAGATGGGGAACAGGATGGGACAGCTGGGAGTATGGATGCTTCTACCCAGGGCTTGTTGGAAGGCATTGGGCTAGATGGTGACACGTTGGCTCCCATGGAGACAGATGAACCTACTGCTTCAGACTCTAAGGGCAAATCTAAAATCACACCTGCCATGGCTGCTAGAATCAAGCAAATCAAGCCTTTATTGTCAGGTGAGTAATTCTCTTCTTTCTCTATTCCCTTTTCTCTCTTTCAGAGCTGTAACAAATCCTCAAACATGTTGAGTTGATAAAACTTCTCTAAAGGAAATTATAAATTTTAGTAATGCATTTTTAGATACGATTTATTGAGTGCCTACTATGTGACAGAGTCTGCCAAGAGATAAGAGATTTGCTTCCTAAAAGCCACATCTGTCCCTCCGTCTTTAATTCCTTCACTCCTACCCACTCTTAAGCTACTACAAATAAATGGCTTTTCCCATGTTGTTCCACTGATACATCTCACCCAAGATCCCTATGATCTCCTTGTTTCTAAGTCCAATGGATACTTTTCATTCCCCTTCTCACTTGTCTGCATTATATCAGTTGACTCACCACTTCTAAAAATACTCACAGGTGGGGGCTTTGTTGTATTAAGCTTTCCTGTTATTCTGTTACTATCTGGCTACTCTGCCCTGAGTCCTCTTTATCTGTCTTAAAAACAGTGGCATGGTTGGTGTTTTAATATAGTCAGTTTGGCAGCTTTGTGGAGACTTTATTGTTATGATTTCTTCTTCAGTGTAGTCCCCATAGTTCTGCCACCATATTATTTGTGAACCATCGCCATTATCCCTTTGTGTTTTTCCCTCCCCTTTGTGATCCCCCCCACCTTGCTGTATGTCTCAGATCTGTCATCAGCTTGCTTGTTTTGACTTTTTCTTGACCTTTTGTTTGGTGTCTCCACACTCTGCATATATGTGAAACTATTCAACATTTCTCTTTTTCCTTCTGATGTATTTCAGCTATGATAGTTCCTTCCAGCTTCATCCATGCTGCCACAAATGACATATGAGTTTGTCTTTTTTATTGCTGGGTAATATTCCATTGTTTATTCTAGAATTTGAGTTTGAAAGTACTGCCACGAACTCCAAAATTGAAAGAAATTAATGAAGATGCTCATGCTTCCCTCATTTTTCTTTGTTACCCTTCTGGGACTACTGTGATCTTGGAAGGGTCTTTTGTTTTTATGTGCTTACCAGCCTTTTGTTTTCCTCTCGTCCTTTTTGACTATCCCTCAGTCATGTTGCTGTCTTTTCACTGGAAAGCAGTAGTAGAAAAATGCAAACTTCATGTCTGTATGCATTGGATTTCAGAAATGGGGAGCATATCTAAGCTCCAGGCAGGCAGTGCAGGTATCTGTAACCTATTCCCTAACTGTACTTAGGAAATCCTAATTTGGTTATCTTAGAAAGAAAGGCCTTTTCTTTTCTTCTTATACTGTATAACTCAGAGATTACTAAATTTTCACAATGGGTTCATAGGTGCATGTACTTAAGAGGTTTACTTTGATTCAGACCTAGCCTTATTTATCTAGACCTAGTAGTCCCTGGATCATAATGAAATGTTTATTTTAAAGATGTGTGGCAGCACTTTAATTTATAATTTTAAGTGCAATGAGTATTCATTGTAGAAACACAAAGGTACAAGGAAAACTGGTAAAAAGGCCTAAGTATATGTTTATACGTATTTTCCCTTTTTCTTTTACGTGTTTAGGGATCTGCATTTTTTATTCAATGATACGCCAAAAAGCTTCTTAGAATTATAAAACACTGAAATGTTTGTAAATACTTGATCTTTTAAGACAACCTATTTTTAAATTACTCTAAGCACTTTTTTTTTTAAAGATTTATTTATTCATATAGAGCTGGGGTACAGGCCAGAGATGCGGAGGGTGAGAGGATTCACCAGAGACAGAGAGGGGAGCAGAACAGGCAGATCGAGGAAATACAATGCTGAGGGGAGCAGCCGGGCGGGTCAGGAGGGATCTGCCTCGTCATGTAGATCTCCTCTGGGACAGGCGGGAATCAAAGTGATGCAGAAGTGGCTTAAGCTTCTTAGTGCTGTGCTTTAACCCGCTGCTCCACCAGGGAGGGCCCTGCTCTAAGCATTTTAAGTCACTCTATAGTCCATTAAAAGTATGTATCATTTACTTTAATTCATAATCTTTTATTGCTTTTTTACAAAGGTGGCTTCGATTTATCCCTTCTCTAATAGTACGTAGATGTTTATCTTGTTTGTCTTTCACATTTGTACGTAACATACTTCTGTCTCCTTCAAAAGAGGTATTTCCTCCTGTGGAATTTCCTTTTTTAGATTATTATAAAGATAATTCCAAGTGTTTCCTAGGTGTTGTGTGGGGTAAGTGATCAGTCATAAAAATGGTTTAATGTGTGTCTAACTAAAAGTGTTCTGAGAATACTATACATCCTTATTCTGATTTTTTGTTTTCAGCTTCCTCTAGATTAGGTCGAGCACTTGCTGAGCTCTTTGGGCTCCTTGTTAAACTTTGTGTGGGGTCTCCTGTCCGCCAGAGAAGAAGCCATCATGCTGCCAGTACAACCACAGCACCAACACCAGCTGCTCGGTCAACAGCCTCAGCCCTCACTAAGCTCCTCACAAAGGGTTTATCTTGGCAGCCTCCACCATACACACCTACTCCTCGCTTCAGGTGAGGTTCTGCTTGAGATTCAGGGACTAGAAAATTCTTGTAAATAAATTAAATTGGTTCCTACTCTAAAGTGGTGAGTGAGCCACTAAATGAGAAGACTTGAGGGTTCTTTGCTTACTTAACTGTATACCCCAAATAAAGTTTAAGGTGCTTGTTTTGGTTTTATCATCTAGAATACAAATATTTTTAAAGCATTTATAATCAAAACAGCTTTTCTTATTGACCTTGTATTTTTTAGTAGGAAGGAAACATCTTTTTTCCCCCTTAGATGTTTTAATAATCAAACTAGATGTCCACATGCCTTCTAGTAGACTTGTCAGTCACTTCAGAACAGTTGGCTTCTACATAAATTTCCCATTCTGTGTCTGCCTCATAGAAGGTTAAATTTTGCTTTTTTCCATCTTTCAGGCTGACATTCTTCATCTGTTCAGTTGGTTTTACATCCCCAATGCTGTTTGATGAGAGGAAGTATCCCTACCATCTCATGCTACAGAAATTTCTCTGCTCTGGAGGACACAATGCTCTCTTTGAGTAAGGATCAAATTGCTTCATAGAGAAGGATTTCTTGGAGTTTGGTATTTTTTGTTTGCTAAGTATCCTAGGACAGGGGGATGCACAGAGATAGCTGTTGATTGTACTTACTGTTTTATGTTCTGGGAATTTGCCATATTGTCTATATGTTTAGGGGCTGGGATTCAGCCTCCTCTAGAGCTGAATTGTAAGGGCTTGTAAGGGTCTTTGCTTTTCTTCATTTGCTCAGTACATAATTTTCCACTACAGTTGTCTTTTTCTGCTGCCTCTCTAGATATGATAATTTTTTAAGAAATTCAGCGCTGAATTTTTCCTAAGTTTTTTGTTTTAACTTTCTTAAAAGAATTATTTCTTTATGCATACAAAAGCTGGGGGTTAAGCCAGAGGTTTGGGGGTTGAAAGGATTCACCAGAGGGAACAGGTAGATTTACTGAAATACACTCGTGAGAGTATCAGCGGGCAAGAGAGGAGAGGTCTGCTTTGCCATGTAGGTGAGCTCACTGGTTGAGGATAGAACTTGTACTGCAGTGGCTGGCAATAGCTTGATAGCGCTACCCTTAGCCCCTGCACCACCAGGGAGGCCCCTGTTTTGACTTTTAAAAGTAAAGCTGGAAGTTGTAATACTTTTGTAGCATATTCATATAGCAAATCATTACATTGTATACCTTAAACTTAAATATGTTCTGTGTCTATAATATCTCAAAGCAGAAATTAAAAGAAATACAAAAAAGGTAATGCTAATAAATGTCAAGCAGAATAGAAGCCATGATGCCAAGGAGGGACATTAATGCCATTGTAAAGGCTAGGAATTTTTTCTATTTACTTTCATCACCACTGCATCTAAAATACTGATATCTTTCTACAAACTGTCTCTTATCTCAATGTAGAACTTTTAATTGGGCTCTATCCATGGGAGGCAAAGTTCCTGTTGCTGAAGGATTAGAACATTCAGACTTACCTGATGGCACAGGAGAATTCCTAGATGCCTGGCTAATGCTCGTGGAGAAGATGGTGAATCCCACCACGGTGCTTGAATCTCCGCATTCACTGCCTGCTAAATTGCCTGGAGGTGTCCAGAACTTTCCACAATTCAGTGCCCTTCGCTTCCTTGTAGTAACTCAGAAAGTGAGTATTCAGCATTCAAAAATCAAGAGGAATTTCTTATGCTAACTAGGTGATTCTCCCTTACTTTGTTCTTCTTAATGAAAAAATTGTTGGAGAACCATTGGATCCTACTTCCCAGATAGATATGCTTTAAAGAAGAGGCTAGAAAGCATTTGAAATGTTCCTTGGCACATTTGGTGCCAAGTTGGGTTAAATATATTGTTGTGCTTCTATTTAAGCCCTGCCCAGTATTGACTTTATTTTTTTGTGGTAGGCATTAATTATGAACATGTCCTTGACATTTTCTTTCTGGGGCTTTAAATTGAAAGAAAAGACCTTATACAGTATTTTAAATGATTTATAGGCAGCCTTTACTTGCATCAAGAACCTGTGGAACAGGAAACCTCTGAAGGTGTATGGCGGGCGAATGGCTGAATCCATGCTGGCCATCCTATGCCACATCCTCCGAGGAGAACCTGTGATACGAGAGAGACTAAGCAAAGAGAAGGAGGGCTCTCGAGGAGAAGAGGATACAGGGCAGGAGGAAGGTGGCTCCCGCCGAGAACCTCAAGTCAACCAGCAACAACTGCAACAGGTAGAGTACTGACCTCACATTTCAGCACCCAGACTTTACCCTCAATGGAGTAAAATCCTTGTGGGTTTTCCAAGCTCACGTGTTAGTCAGGAGTTGGGCTTAAATTTCCTCCCTCTCTGTGTTTTCGCTTTTCTATGAAGAAAGCTGCAGTATAGACCCAGTGCTCCTAATAAAAGGTTTGTGTGTTCCCAAGCATGTTGTTCAGTGTCGGAATTCTTTTACAGCACTCTCAGCTTGTTACTGCCATGTTCTTTGGAAGCAAACCTGTACTCTGCTGTGTTCTCATTAATTGTAACTAGAAGGGATGTTGTTGCCCTTATTAATTCTCTTACTAGAGCTTTCTGAAACCTTACTGTTTTTCTCATTTAAAAATAAATATATAAACCACAATTTGAAAAGGCTAAAAGCAGGGAGAAACACAAAGGGCATTTAAATATATTCATTCCCTCTAGAATTTTGTGTGTATGTTTTTGTGTTTGTGTGCATGCCACATACTTTATTATAACAGTAATGCTCATTTTAGGAAACTTTGGAAATAACAGCAGAGTATTTTTTTAAGGCATTCGTACTGTCAACGCGCAAGATAGTTACTGTGTTCTCTTTCATCACTTACTCTTATGCCAGGTTTTTAATATTTAACATACTGTTTGTAGAATTGTATTGCTGTCATTAAGAAAATTGCTTTATTTCTTAATCATTCTTTTATTGTTTGATGTTGTAAAGCTGTGGAGTGTATCTCTTTCTATCCATGTCATGATTTTTATCTAGTGGTAGAAATCCCAAGTCAGCTTTTCAGGCTCTATTCTGTTGTCACTTTGTTTTCCAGAAAAGTGGACCCAATTTTTGCTTCTATGTGTGAATCTTAATCTTTGAATTAGAATGTCCTTGTTACTGAGACCATCTAGCCCCATTTTCTTAGAGGATAGAATTGAGAATCACCTTGTCTTCTGCCTCAATGTGTAGCTCATGTTTGAAAGCTTATGGAAGCACCAAGCAGAAAGGATCATTTGTGTCACCTAACTGCCTTAGGTTATAAACGATCTCAGTTCCTGTGAGGCTAGCTAGAAAAAAATCTCATTTCCATCTTCAAAGAGTTCCTGTCTTTTTCTCTTTTACTGTGGTTCTGAGATCCTGCATTCTTTTCGTAGCTCATGGACATGGGCTTCACAAGGGAACATGCCATGGAGGCCCTGTTGAACACCAGCACCATGGAGCAGGCCACAGAGTACCTTCTAACCCACCCTCCTCCAATCATGGGAGGAGTAGTTCGGGTGAGTTGGCTCAGGAGCTCTATGCTTGCAGGGCATTATTTGGTTGCTGATAATGCTTTTCTTCTCTTGTGCTTCTGTCACTTGTTTTGCCTTTTGTAAACTACTCATTTTCAGATTTCTCCATGTGTATTCTCTTTTCATGGTGATTCTCATAGCTCTGGATTATAAATGGAACAGATGCTTCCTATCTCCCAGCCATGCAAATTACTGGATTTTGCAGAAGACCTCTTTAAATTGTACAGTTAGATAGCAATAGAAGAGATTTTGTTTTCTGAGATGCAGAATATGTGGTCACATTGATGTCCTCTTCCTATACTTATTTCATTGTGATTTTTTTCCCTCTCTGTTCTTTAGTAACCAGGTAAACCTAGTTGGCTTTGACTCTAGAGAATAGCATTTGGGGCCCATTCTCTTCTTCTCTAAAACTTGAGCACAAGATGTCTGGTTCCTTGTGAGTCGGGGTATGTG
The DNA here is from genome assembly GCF_000260355.1 of Condylura cristata. Taxonomy (NCBI): domain Eukaryota; kingdom Metazoa; phylum Chordata; class Mammalia; order Eulipotyphla; family Talpidae; genus Condylura; species Condylura cristata. The sequence continues at coordinate 655,494 of NW_004567154.1, read as the reverse complement.
TAGTTGCTGGATTTTCTGTTGTTGCTCTGTAGGATCTGAGTATGTCTGAAGAGGACCAGATGATGAGAGCAATTGCCATGTCTCTGGGACAGGATATCCCAATGGATCAAAGGGCAGAGTCACCAGAGGTAATTAGGAAATGGGGTATCCGGAAGGATCTGATGCATTGATCTTAGTATTTATGAACATTCTGCAAAGTATTGGTGGAATTAAAGTCTAAAGAAAGTCATGGTGTAGTACTCATTGATCCCAACCTGATGTATGTTGTGTTGACCTGAAACTTAAAGTGAGGCAGATGAACCATTAATCTTTTTTGTCAGGTAAAAGACCCAAAGTATACTTGGTAGTTCCTGTTAAGTCAGACTTGACTGTCTATTCCTAGGTAGCTTCAGCTTAGTATACTGGCAGAGAATACAGGACAATGTCAACAGATGATTTGATTTTGTGGGAGGTGATACAGAAATGCTGCAAATAAATTGATGGTGCTTTGGGGAATGGCGGTTTCTTCCCCACTGCTTTCCCTGTCTTGCCTTAGCCTTTGTGGCTGCCTTCAGAGTAATTGCTACACCTTGATGAATAGATCACCTTTTTGTGGAGAAGGTAGAGGGTGTTTGTATACATTCCTGTGTTTCTTTCCCCTCCCATATACCATCACTCTTCCTTGCTTCCAGGAAGTTGCTTGCCGAAAAGAGGAAGAGGAACGGAAAGCTCGGGAAAAACAAGAAGAGGAAGAGGCTAAGTGTCTAGAGAAGTTCCAAGATGCTGATCCATTGGAGCAAGATGAACTCCACACATTCACAGATACCATGTTGCCAGGCTGCTTCCATCTTCTTGATGAGTTGCCAGATACAGTGTACCGGGTGTGTGATCTGATCATGACAGCAATCAAGCGTAATGGAGCAGACTATCGTGACATGATTCTAAAGCAAGTAGTCAATCAGGTAAGCAAACTCTCAAAGAGCCAGCAGGCAGGAATATGTAAAGTGATATTCCTAACATCTTTCAGAACCTGATTTCTGGGTGGGTATGGGAGAGCCTTTAGTACTTTTGAATTTAGATATTTAGATATAGATTTACTCTCTAAATACATTGTAGCTCTGTTAATGCTTTTCTTGAATATTCCCTGCAAAAGTGAATTAACTATAAAACATGTTTTTGAAAGGAAAAGACAAGTTCTCTTTTCTAGGCATGTCTTAGTCATCTAAAATTTGCCGATTTTATCTTTCTGGTGCCAATGGAGGATAAATGTATCTCTCCACACCAAGAGATAGCCAGTTAACAATTTGATTGTCTCTCCTTTACTGTTTTCGAAATTATTTTCATGTTTTTTAAATCTAGAAATGGGCAAACAAATCAAAAAGTGGTGTATAAAAATAGAGATTTAGTACATGGAAATGTAAAAGGCAAACAGAATAAACCATTTTTCCTCCACAGGAGATGACCATGGTTTAGATACTGTAATCTATATTTAAGAGCTTTAAGAAATGATTATAAGAACCTAAAACCTTAATAGAAAAGCACAGTTAGGGCCCTCCCTGGTGGTGCAATGGGTTAGGACACAGCACTGCAAGCTGGCCACAGTCTCTTCAATGCGAGTTTGATCCCTGGTTCTGGAGGTGACTCATCCACATGGTTCAGCAGACCTCTCCTGTCTCACCCGCCCGCTGCTCCCCGCTGCTGAATCCTCTCACCGCCCCTGCGCCTCTGGCTTGTACCCCAGCTCTGTATGAATAAGTAAATAAGTCTTTAAAAAAGAAAGAAAAGCACAGTTATTCATTACCAAAAATTTAACATGCAAATTGAAGCACAAGATCAGTGTTTCTAGTATTCTGGCACTTTGGGTTTTTTTCTTTTTTTATGATAAATTTGGGCAGATATCATTTAGGCTTATTGTTGTAAATAAGTAGAAAATTTATGGGATTGACTGTAAATACCAGAAATATTTTAAATATTCATTTTAATTCGCTAAGCATTCACGCTTCTAAGATAACCAAAGAAAAAAATCTTAGAAATGGTTCCTTAGTATCGTATACATCATCTTTGAATATAGACATTAAATACTTGTAGATATGTTACTATTTATCCAACCTCAATAAATATCTTGGGGGGACATTGTACAAAATTGAAAATATTTTGACAACCCTCATGCTCTATCTACTTTTACTTGACTTAGCTACTTTTCTGCTTGATTAGGTGTGGGAAGCTGCTGATGTATTGATCAAAGCTGCTCTTCCTCTGACAACAAGTGACACAAAAACAGTGTCAGAGTGGATCAGTCAGATGGCTACCTTGCCTCAGGCCTCGAATTTGGCTACTAGAATCTTGCTTTTAACACTGCTTTTTGAGGTAAGATTGAAATATTTGGTCCTTTGTGATTGATTCAGTCATCAAAAAAATTATGAAACACCTATCATTAAATGACATTGAAGAAGAAATGTAAGGTATGGTTTCTGTATTTCATGTGCCTACGGTTTCTGATAGGCTATCACACATAACTAAGTGCAAAATACAGCATTGCATGTCATGTGAGTGATACAATTTTATCTGAGTGTACCCAAGAGTATACGCATCCTGTTTGGATAGCTTTTTGGAACAAAAGTTAAAGTAAATCTGAAAGGATTAAGGGATAGTATAGTTAAAGGAAGGAAATTTAGAGTGGTAGTTAGGTTGTAGAATGCTGTTTCTCTGAATAAACCAAACTTGCAGGGAAAGACAATGGAGTAGGAATGTGAGATTGGGTAAAGGGCCTGAGGTGATAAATGACTCATTTCCTCAAGCAGATTGTGTAAGGCAAAAAAATAAACCAGGATAGCTTCTTCCAACCAACATTGGAATTGGGAGGTAATGGACATTAACCAATGTTAAGCCTAAACTTAAACCTAAGAGCAATATTGAAAGACAAATCCAATAATATATGTGGTGCTTTCCTTTATGGCAAAAGTAACAATTCTTATTTTTAGCACTTGTGAATAGATGCTTGAAGGAAAAATTGCAAAGCACTCGATACTGAACTCCCAGTAAGTTGAGAAAATCATTTATAAGCCCTTCTTTAAAAGAAAAAAATCAGTTAACAGCCTTGTATTCTAGTCGTTCCTCTCTGCATTTAAACTATTGGGATCAGTGTTCGTGGAGTATTTTGTATTCTTTTCTCTTAGTATTATGATTATGTTCCCATTTGTTATATATTTCATTTTCTAAACAACTGATTTATTTAAGTTATTGCCTGCTGTTGGACTTTTAAATTGCTTGCTAACATAAATAACACTTAGTTACTATAAGAGGAACCGTTATATTGTGTTTAATGATCCCATCTTCCTTCAAATATTCATAAAGGTTCTCTAAGAAGCCTTTCACCTTCAGTAATAGTTAGGACAAAAAGATGACAATCTTTAATAAAATTAATGATGCTATTAACAGTTTCCATATTAAGTACATTCTGTTATGCTGTTGTATTCTATTTTTAATCATCATAATTACCAATAGTCACTACCCTAAAAATGATTATTCCTTTGATACATGAGGAAATGAGGGCTACCGAACTTAAGTAACTCATGTCAGATCATACAGCTGGTATGTAGTAGAAGTACAATTTTAACCAACCAATCCTTTGGCATACACGTCTGTGTCCTCTTACACCATGCTAAACCTTGCTACTGAGTAGAAGTCAGTGTGTATTTTCTTTTCTTTTATTAATCAATTAGGAGTTGAAACTACCTTGTGCTTGGGTCGTTGAATCTAGTGGAATCCTTAATGTCCTAATCAAACTCTTGGAAGTGGTTCAGCCTTGCCTACAGGCCGCCAAAGAACAAAAGGAGGTGCAGACCCCAAAGTGAGTGACCCGCCCCCCCCTTTCTCCTGGTTTCACTTCTCTTCCCCTGGGACATGAGTTCTCAAGCTTGGACCTTAATCACACACTGTTCTGGGACATGAATGGGGTAAATCTTGGGTACCCTCAATGTTTGAAAATTGTGAAATGCCTGATCAGAATAAGCTTCTCGTGTTGTATAGGTTTCTTGCTTGCCCAGAGTAAAACATTTCTCCTTTCTCAGGTGGATCACCCCAGTGTTGCTCCTGATTGATTTCTATGAAAAGACAGCCATCTCCTCAAAAAGGAGAGCCCAAATGACTAAGGTGTGTTATACATCTATACACATATATGTAGTTGGCAGAACTGTTTACCTTCTTGAGGCAAAAAACGACCAAAAGAGGACTTAGGAGAGTGAAGAAATGTGAAGTTTTCTGATCATGTTATAAATTTCTTAAGAGATTTTGATGGATAATTTTGGATCACTAGAATTTGATGGATCACTAGATTCTATGAACTTTACTGAAAGAGGGAAGGTGCTAGTAGGCTTTTTTGTTTGCTGCTTCCACTCCTGACATGTTATAAGCAACATTACTACTACTACAAAACTAGGTTTAGTTTTTAGAAAATTGAGTCTTGTTACACTTATTATATATTTTGATTTCCCTTCTGAACAGGGAGTTAGAATTTTTTTTTTTTATGGACCTACTTGCTAAAGGGCCATTAACTTAACCCTGCAAGTAAGTGTTAAAGGAGTGTGCTATATCTGGAGGAAGAGAGGCTCTTCTGTTAACGTGAAGGACTGGGTGCGTACAATTTCTCTAAAGGCAGGTGCTCCTCATATGAAGATTATATATGCCACATTATCTCAGCACCTATGGAAAAAAGGAAAGCAGATCATAGGATAAAAGGTATAGAGGGTTTTGTGCCCTGTGGGAAAACTCAGGAAATTAAGGGTAAATGTGTGTGAAAACTTCTCTCTTGGTTCTCAGTATAACATTAAATGCCCAGAGTATTTTTTTCCGAGGTTAGCTTTAACATTGAACACTGATAAAATTACTGTTTCTTCTAACAACCAATCTTAAGGGAAATACAAAGAAACTTTGTGCTCTTGTATTTAGTATCTCCAGTCCAACAATAACAACTGGCGCTGGTTTGATGACCGCTCTGGGCGTTGGTGTAGTTACAGTGCAAGCAATAATAGCACTATTGATTCAGCCTGGAAATCTGGAGAGACAAGTGTGCGTTTCACAGCAGGCCGAAGAAGATACACTGTCCAATTCACTACAATGGTGCAGGTATACGATCACTAGATTTTATGAACTTTACTGAGTAAAGAGGGAAGGTGCTGGTATGCTTTTTAGTTTGCTGCTTCCACTCCTGGCATGTGTTATAAGCAACATTACTACTACTACAAAACTGGGTTTAGTTTTCGGAAAATTGAGTCTTGTTACACTTACTATGTAGACCATAGATGGTGTGGCGATTTGATATTGTCTCACCTAGAAGTGATTTAAATATTCATCTACATATTAGTCAGTGTAGTTAGGGATTCTATCTGCTTTATTAGAAAGTTTTCAGTTCACTACAGAACTTTGTATGTGCCACTTGTGGGGATCTTCAGATTTTCTCTCTATAAATAATGAGTGGATAGGTTAAATTGTCAAGGTTCCTTTCTTTTGTAGTCATTTCCCTTGGGATGTCTATCTTCCACCCCTTCTCGTTCTTTATTAGATACAGATATTTGTGTCCATTTGAATTCCTAGGTCAATGAGGAAACAGGGAACCGACGCCCTGTGATGCTGACACTCTTGAGGGTACCACGGTTAAATAAAAATTCTAAAAACAGCAATGGACAGGAACTAGAGAAGACACTGGAAGAAAGCAAAGAAATGGATATCAAACGTAAAGAAACTAAAGGCAATGGTATGGACTTTAAACTTAGTTTTGAGTCTTTCAGGAATTGTAAATAAAGCTAGTGTGCCTTATTACTCTGTCCACATCTTTCATCATGGGTGATTTTTTTTTTTTTATCCATCAGATTGCTTGGTGACTTAAAAGGTACAACAGTCCTCTTTCTTATGTCTTAACTGGTTTTAGAATTATTTGGTATGTTTCTCCTAATAGGTCCCAAGTGCTTAAGGTTACTTATTAGGGAGAGGTGTGGGAAAAATTGTCATGTTAAATTGTCTGAACTCTTGCATTGCTATTTCTAGATACCCCCTTGAGCCTGGAAAATACAAATACTGAAAAGGAGACAAGCCTGGAAGAAACAAAAATTGGGGAGATCCTGATCCAGGGCCTGACTGAGGATATGGTGACTGTTTTAATCCGGGCCTGTGTGAGCATGCTAGGAGTACCTGTGGATCCAGATACTTTGCATGCCACCCTTCGCCTTTGCCTGAGGCTCACCCGAGACCACAAATATGCCATGATGTTTGCAGAGCTAAAGAGTACCCGCATGATCTTGAATTTGACACAGAGTTCGGGCTTCAATGGGTTTACTCCCCTGGTCACCCTTCTATTAAGACACATCATTGAGGACCCTTGTACCCTCCGTCATACCATGGAGAAGGTTAGTCTTTTCGGTATCAGACATTGGTTTTGCTTTAATTTCTTTTTTTTTTAATTATTTATTTATATATACAAGAACTGGGGTATAGGCCAAAGGTGCAGGGGGTGAGAGGATTCACCAGAGACAGAGTGGGGAGCAGAACAGGCAGATATAATGAATTAACACTGCCTAGGGGAGCAGGCGAGACAGGTGAGGTCTGCTGCACCATGTGGGTCATCTCCTGGCCGGGGATCTTGACTGTAGGCTGCAGTGGCTATAGATAGCTTCATAGTGCTGTGCTTAAACCCATTGCACCACCAGGGAGACCCCATATTCTGCTTTATTTCAAGCTTTTGTTCTCCTTGGTTTCTGGACATACAGATTTCTGATACTTCATAGAAAATATAACTAGAGATATAAGCTATATCTTATATTTACTATAGGAATAACGTATAAAGTCGTTTCTGGTAGTCTAAATTTCTCCAAAATACATAAATAAAAGACTGGGATGCCTTTTACAAAATCCATGGCTTAACGATTTTTGCCTTATAGGAGTACTTCTCAGATGTTCACCCTGTAGCCCATTTCCAAACACTGTGTTTTGGGTTTATAAAAAGTTTGTAGTATGCCAGACATTAAGCAAATACCCATTATGCAAATCATAAAACTGAAGCTTACTTATTTTAAGAAACATGAAATGGTGAAAGATGGCAATGTAATTAGAAAAAAACACATAGCATCAACAGGGATGGGAGCCAGGGGCAAATGTCTTAGCAAAGACTTTTCTTCCTTGGTACTTTTCAAAATTCCCTTTCCTCCCTCCTGCTAATTTTTTGTCTATGGTCATATGAATGTTACTGGACATCACTTCAATTTCCTCTCTTAGGATATTGTCCCACATTATAAATCGTGTTGCAACATTCATTTTTGTACCTGTCTTTGTCATTTTTAAGGATTGACTTTCTTAGATATTTATAGAAATTAGATCAGAAGACACGAGTATTTTTCATTTTGCTTGCCAGCAACGTAATAGCACTTTCCACTTCTATGTGTTCATGATTATTCATCTTAGATTCTTCAGATAGTTCTTCTTCATCCAACCTGTTTGATTTCGCCTGACATTGTGCAAAATGAAAAAGTTACAGGCAGCATGTACAGTGAGCCAAGATCGGGAAACAGTCTTAACAGGAAAGAAATGGCTATATATATATATATACAGAATTCTGACTTAAAATACTTTTAATGTTTAAAGCTTAAGCAGCTTCAAAAAATGCTAGGAGAAAACCACAGATTCTAAACTTAAAAGAAATTGCATTTGGGGGGCCCTCCCTGGTGGCGCAGCGGGTTAAAGCACAGCACTGAGAAGCTAAAGCCACTTCCGCATGAGTTCGATCCCCGCCTGCCCCGGAGGTGACCACATGGCGCAGCAGACCTCTCCTGGCCCGCCCGCTGCTCCCTCAGCAGTGTACTTCGTCGATCTGCCTGTTCTGCTCCCCACTCTATTTCTGGTGAATCCTCTCACCCTCCGCATCTCTGGCCTGTACCCCAGTTCTGTATGAATAAATAAAAAATCTTTTTAAAAAAAAAAGAAATTGCATTTGAGAATGTGGGGGTCAAAGGAAGATCAGTGGCACTTTTAACATAAAATTGGCAAAATGTAAATACCTGATAATAATCATTGTAGGTGCCAGTTTAGAGAACCAGGCATACTCTTACTTTTGGTAGGAGTAGAAATTGGTGCAGCCACCTTGGAGAGCATTTTGGTACTGTCAGTTTAAGATAATCCTTTGACCTAGAAATCCTATGGCTAAGTTTTCATTTGATAACTATAGTCAGGTATGCCAAGGTATACATACATGAATGTTAACTGTAGAATTACTTCTAATATCAAGAAACTAGAGAGAGATGTTTGCCAGAAAACAGGGTAAATAAATTATACCACATTCTTTATAGTAAAATTGTATGTCCTGTATTTTTTTAAAAATAAGAATTATAATTGTAATCCAGCAGGCAAGATAATGCAAAGGTTAATGCACTAAGGATCATCATTAATTTAGTAAGAATTGCATTAATTCCAGAAGACATTTATCTTTGTGATCGTAGTTAACAAACAATAGGAACTACAAAGGAGTAATTTCTTTATACTTTCCTGTGTTTTTCATGACTGGTAAGTCATTTTTTTGAGAAGTGCAAAAACATAACATTGTCTCTTATGGTATTAAAGCAAACAATCCATAAAGAGTGTGATATCTCCTGTGGCTATCATTATCTGAGACCTGAGGCTTGGTTTTGAGGAATAAAGAAAATGTTTAATTTTGTTCTTAAATTGTGGATATCAATATTACATGTTTTTAAAATTTGAATTATTTTGTTTAAAATTGGGACAGCATTTTGGGAAGACTGGGACTTTGCATTTAAATGTGGGAGCTATAATCTGGATGGAGCAATGGTCTAGACACATCTAGCAATTTCTATAAAGATCACATACCATCTGATGTAATGATTGATGGTTTTGACATAGGATGAATGAAAGTGGCCATCCAGTATCTTGAGGCAGAGCTTGGTTAGTGTTTTAGCCCCTGATAATTCTTTCTTAAACACAGTTGTATTTTTATGAAGTGGTCTTTAATCAGAAGTGTTTCTCTCTTGTTTTTACTAGGTCGTCCGCTCTGCAGCTACAAGTGGAGCTGGTAGCACTACCTCTGGTGTTGTGTCTGGCAGCCTCGGTTCTCGGGAGATCAACTATATCCTTCGTGTCCTGGGGCCAGCTGCATGCCGAAATCCAGACATTTTCACAGAAGTCGCTAACTGCTGTATTCGCATTGCCCTTCCAGCCCCTCGAGGCTCAGGAACTGGTGAGTTTCCCCCTCTCCTGGCTTTAAGACATTGATATTTATGATCTCATATAACTCCATAGATTTTCTGTGAGGAAATCTATAGCTTGGAAAACCTCCTTAAGTAACATTGGGACATTAACTTCTTATATGGGTCAGATCAGAGGTACTTCAGTAGCTTCTCTGCTCCTTGCCCTGTGGTAACCCCTGCAGAGATACCAAGGACTCATTAACTTTATTCTATGTCTTGAAAGAGTTCATCTTGATGTTGCAAAAAGGATGGCTTATAGATAGTGATAATTGAGAAACAAATGGGTGTGTGACTCACATGATGCGACAAAAAGAACAGTATCATCTGTGCTTTCTTTCCAAAAAAAATGTTTCGCCTATATTTAATTATAAACAAACAAATACAACTTGTAAAACATTCTAATGTGATGAAAAGAAAAAATAAAATGCAAGGATCTCCTAGATTAAAGTAGACCAGAGAGAAAGAATGTTAGAGAACCGTGATGGGATTCTGAATCCGAATAAAGATTTGTAGAAGTTTTAATACTATAACTATTACATTAGAGGATGTAATAGTATCCAGTTAAATTTCTTGGGTGCTGTGGTAGGATTGTGATTATGAGGAAAATACCCTTTGTTTTAGGGAAGTACATGTTAAAGATATATTTAGGAGTAGAAAATTGTGTTTTTAGGAGAAAAGTATATGGATATTTGTTGTACTGCCTTTCAGCTTTTCTGCAGGGTTGTTAAATTTTTTTTTTCTTATGAATATTGGGGGGGGACACTTATTTGGCATACCTTCAGCTGTATATCTGACCCTGTGACTGAACATTTCTTACATACGAGTTCATATAATCCAAATGAGAATGTTGAGTTTTATTGAAATAATTTAGCTCTGATTCTATTTAAAAAAAAAAACTGTACTTCAAAATCAAGTCTCCCCATCTCCAGCATTCTTTTTACTATTTGTTATTGCTGTTGGATTTAGGGGGGGTGAAAGCCATATTTTCTTACCTGAACATCATGTGGAAATGGCCTCCTATCCAAGGCCTCATATAGTATACAAGCCCCTTTCAGCTTTTGTCAGTAACCAACTACTGACTGATTTTTCTCTGGTTTAGCTTCAGATGATGAATTTGAGAATCTTAGAATTAAAGGCCCTAATGCTGTACAGCTGGTGAAGACAACCCCTTTGAAGCCCTCACCTCTGCCTGTCATTCCCGATACTATCAAGGAAGTGATCTATGATATGCTGAATGCCCTTGCTGCATACCATGCTCCAGAAGAAGGTATGTATCTAGACTACCTCAAAAGTCTGTGCGATTTGCCTAGATAATTTTAACCTGTAAGCTAGGGGTCAAGTATATTACAGTTCTTTGAAAATCAAATAGTCACACCATATGATAGATACAACACTAGTTGTAAGTCCTATAGCAGGGCACTGAGTTGGTGCTGGTGGGACCTATAGAAAAGAGTCTCAGAATAAATGACTTCTGAAATAAGTTTTAAATAAGGATGAGGAAATAGCTGAGTTCAAAGTATACCCACATTCCATGTGGCAGAAAGAATGAACAAAGATTTAAAAAAAGATAGTAGTCCAAAATAAAATACCAGGTAGTCTAATGTATTCACTTCTGGAAACAAAAGAACTAGCTGAAAGAACTGTGAATGCAGCAGTGTTTGAAGGTGTATGTAACTAGGCTTTTTCTAGCCTTTTAAGACCACCATTCTAATCTGTCTTTATTCCTTGTGTTCTATTCGTAAGTACTAGGAAAGTGCTTAGTAATGGGTGAGTCGTTCAGAATCCAAGGTTTATTTAAGATGTTCTTATTCAGTAGGTACCAGAAATGGGCAAAACTTGAATAGGACCTTAGATTGAATACTCAAGGAAATCTGAGTTTTTATAAATTTTATGTTTTTCATCCATGTAGCACACAGATCTGTACAGCGCTCCTTGCTTCTCTTACAACCACAGAACCTAAACCCTATTGCCTATATCCCTCCCCCCCAATAATTTAGCTACATAACTATAGCAACCCTTTATTTACCTCCTGCTGTATAACACCAGTGTGTTCTTTTAGTCACCATTGAGAAAGGAAAGAGCATAAGCAAATTGCCTGTGGTCACAAGATTTCTTAATGATAGCTGGAGGAGGGGGGAGCTTGGTTATACTTCAATACATCTGTTCCTCATTCTTAAGTGAAAGCCTAGGCTGTGTAACCTGGGGTGAAATTGACCAAACTATCAGATAGGTATCAATGTTGCACAACTACAAAGGATTTTTTGCTTTGTTTTTTTCTTTTCTAGCAGATAAATCTGATCCTAAACCTGGGGGTATGACCCAAGAGGTCGGCCAACTCTTGCAGGACATGGGCGATGATGTGTACCAGCAGTACCGGTCACTTACTCGTCAGAGCAGTGACTTTGATACACAGTCAGGTTTTTCCATTAATGTAAGTTTATTCTAACCTATTTCCAGTTCCCTATTTCATACCTGTGATTTCTCAGTATTTAAGGCTATCCCATGGAAATTCCAAAGTTAGTAAAATCATTTTATCTGTAAATTAACTGCTGCCTAAAAATGAAGATAAAAATTGTCATTACCCAAGGATTTTCTTTTCTTCCCTTGGGCTAGAAATGCTCCCTTAATTGATTTTTTTTCATTTTCATCTTCCCCTATCCCTTTTCCCCTATCTCTTAGTCACTCTGTTTTATAGTGCTGTTTTTCCACAAATGTTATAGTATATCAGGGGAAAAGTGGTTAAAACATGGAGCTAAGATAATCTGTACCATTCACAACTGTTACCCTAGAAAGAAATCATGCTTTGGGGATACAACTGCCTTTGAAATTGATAATGACTCAGGAGATCTCTTCTTCCATAGAGTCAGGTCTTTGCTGCAGATGGTGCCTCCACTGAGACTTCTACATCTGTGACATCCCAAGGAGAAGGTAATGGTTTTCTTTCTCCCTTTTTCATATCTCATAAGAAGACAACTTGAAGAAACTGTGGGTGTTTTGGGCAGGGCATAGGGGAGTACAGGTATGCATGTTTACTTTTTACTTGTCTGAGTGAATTTTCTCTAAGGTGAGCTCAGTGTCTATAAATAAGGAAAATCTAAATGCAGAAGTTGATGGAACTGAGATTTAGTGATGATTGCTGTGGCAACATCTTTTAGTTCTACTATAAACCGCCTGAGATATATAATAATTCTTTTTTTGGTGGTTTTCATGATGACTTATACAGCTTTGGTACCAGTGATGCTCCTCCAGCTATAAGGTTTGCATGGTAGATTCTAGTTTTCTAACAGTACAATAGAGCCCGCTGTCTACTCACCATAAATCAAGAGAAATTTCATGTGGAATCTATTCCACCAGGACCTTTGCAAGGAAAGATCTTTGAGATCTACGTTAGGAGACATTATACTTATGGTCAGGTTCTAGGCCCTGGACTAAAATTTGAAAGGCTAATAACCATTGGTTAACTCATGATGGGCTTACTGTCAATAAGTAGTATAGTTTGAGTAGTATAGATGGCAATATCATTCAAGAGTCCAAAGTGCATCCAATTCATTCTATGCACTTAAAGAATTTTGTCTCTCGAGGGATACCTGCAAGACTTAACAATACAAGGTAACTGCTGAAATGGAGGCATACTGTGGTGAGGTACAGTGGGAACATAGTATCTCACTATGTATGCCTAATACAGTTTTTTGAGAGCATATTTATGAGAAAAATTGGGAAAAGCCTGGGCAACCCTAAGTCTGAGACTTAGGTTTTCTTATTGTCCTTCCACAATAGTATGAGGAAAGCAATCAGTTTATCACAGTGATCTGAAGTAGAGATGTAGTATTCTTTCCAGCCAGGATTTGACTTCACCAATATTACAGTATGGAATTGTACCAGTTTTTGAACTCTTTCTCAACAGCTTCAACTCCAGAGGAGGCTCGGGATGGGAAGAAAGATAAAGAAGGGGACCGGGCCTCTGAGGAAGGCAAGCAGAAAGGCAAGGGCAGCAAACCTTTAATGCCCACCTCCACTATTCTTCGTCTTCTGGCAGAGTTGGTGAGATCGTATGTTGGTATTGCTACCCTGATTGCCAACTACAGCTACACTGTGGGCCAGTCTGAGCTGATCAAAGAGGTAACAATATTTCTAACTGCTGTTTAAGATATCATTTGGATACCTGCTATGGGTTGAACATTTTACTAGGAACTTGTGCACACTAATGTCCCAATTATGAGAGAGGCAGAGGCCTCTTAAGACATTAAAAGTGTTTCCCATCACGTGGAACCATCAGACTTACACAGGGAGTAAGCTGATATAATTTGTTGGTTTGTTTTATGGAAAAGTATTAGTCTACAGTGTGGAGACTATAAAAAGCAAGGTTGGAAACAGAGAGACAAGCTAGGAATCTAATGTAGTAATCAAAGTAATACAGGATCTGAGGAGGGGGGAGAGGAAAGACTGGAAAAATGGGTAAGATTGAAGAAAAAATATTTTTTTTATGCTTACAGAACTGGGGTATAGGCCAGAGTTGTGGTGGGTGAGAGGATTCACCAGAGACAGAGTGGGGAGCAGAGCAGGCAGATTGACAAAGTACACTGCTGAGGGGAGCAGGGGAGGTTCAGGAGAGGTCTGCCTCGCCGTGTGGGTCATCTCCCTGGCCAGGGATTGAACTGGAGTGCAGTAGCTTCAGAGAGCTTCATAATGCAATAACTTGTTGCGCCACCAGGCAGAGCCCAGAGAAATGTTTTAAAGGTCATATGACTTCAGAATTGTATTTGAAGGATCAAGTGGACATAAAAGATTAGAAAATACTTTTTATTTCTATTCCTTTTATGTTAAAAGAGGAAATGGCTTGAAGAGAAAACTTTGAATTTGAAAGGTGTCTGTAATGCTTTGGGAAAGAATGAAGTTTTATTTTATGTGTTCTGATACATAACTATCTTCTGGTTAGAGAACACTTTAAGAACATCATGTTTCCCTTAAGTGCAAGTTTTTAAAATATATACAAGAATATACAACTTTTGGGTGATTCATCAATTTTTCTTTGGTGACCACCAGCAAAACTTACTGAAAATTATAAACTCCATAAAGCTTTCTTACTCATTTTCCTTCCCCCTTTAAGTTCCCATAAAGTCACCATGATCTTGAATTCTGTTGACATAGATTGGTTTTGTACTGTATACATATATACAAAATCTTACCGTACCTTTTGCTTAGTAACATATTTGCAAGATTCATTTTTGTATAGAATTCCACCATGTGAATGTCCACAATCCTTTTGTCCATCTTAGAGTTAGTAGGCAATTTCATAGCTTTCCAATTGGAGCTACAAAAGTAGTGCTGCTACAGTTAAATTTTTCTATGTCTAGATGAACATATGGTATATGCCTCGGAGCAGAATTGTTTGTCTGCTTAGCTTTCCTAATAGGTGTGCCAAAAGTATTCCAGAGTGGTCCTGTTGATTGATATTGATATCATCAGCACAGCATACAGGAATTCAGATTATTTCATCTCCTTACTAACACTTGTTATTTTTTCCTGTTTTTTGTTTTAGCCATTCTAGTGGATTTGTTGCGTTGTGGTTAAAATGTCCCTGTCTTTATTGGTCATTTGGGATATCACTTGTGAAGTGTCTTTTCAAGGCTTTCCTTACTGTTTCTTTTGTTTGTTTGAAGATTTATTTACTTATTTATCTATTATTTATTTATGCATACGTTAACTGGGGTGCAGGCCAGAAGTGCGTGGGGAGAGACACAGTGGGGAGCAGAACAGGTAGATGTGCTGAAATAAACTGCTGAGGGGAGCAGCAGGTGAGACAGGAGAGGTCTGCTGCGCCATGTGGGTCAGCTCCCTGGCCTGGGATTGACCTCATGCTGCAGTAGCTGCGATTAGCCTCATAGTGCTGTGCTTTTAACCTGTTGTGCCACCGTGGAGGGGCCTCCTATAGAATTATTTATCTATTCTCAATAAAAATCCTTGGTAGAGTATATGTATTAAGTGTTAGGCATTTATGTCAAAGCATTTACTGATTTTTTCAGTTTAGTTAAAATTCAGTACCACCTGTGGAATAAAACATTTAATTGCAGGTATATAAATGCTTAATATGTGTCAAGTGACCTTGTACTGGGTACTGGTAAATGCTTTACCAATACTATTGGTAATCTTCATCCTTTTTACTCTGTCACACTGCTTTCCCAAATTGCAACATTTCTTTCCACTTTTTACAAATGTCACATATTTACTCATTTATTCAGAAAACTTTGACTTTGTATTTTATTCATTATTAGGAAATTCATTTTTATTTCTTAGTTTTGACTTTAATAAGGCCACCTTATCTAGTTTCCCAAACTCTGAAGTTCTTGAATGCATTTTAAGTAAAATTCACATAAAATTAAACATATGAAGTAGACAGTTGAGTGACATTTAGTACATTGAGTATTGTCTAACCAGCTCGTATCTAGTTTCAAATTTGTCAGTACATTTTGATCCAAAGTCTCTTTGAATGACAGCAGAAATAAGTTTCAAGACAGAAGTCATTGTTAGAGAAGGAGAGTCTGATTTAGTTTCCTTCCCTGTTGTTGGCCATTTTAAGTAAGTTCTATTAAATGATTTTGTATATCCTTAGCTGTGATGTGCTATTTCTCATTTAACCAGTTTCAGCATGTTGTTGTCAGAAAAATGTTACAATGTAATTGAATACTGGAATATTTATAGTGTGCAATTTGGAATCAAGATTCAAATCTTCTACTTTGACTATTCTTTGGGTCTTACATAACCATCTGTAAGATAGGGAAGATAGTGATTACTCTGAATAGCGCTGTTAAGTACCTCTCATGTAAAGATGTTTTAAGAAAGGCCAAGTAACATATAAATGAAAGTGTATAAACTTTATTTTTTGGTGGAAAATGAGTGGGATTCAGAAGTATAAAATCTAGATTAGCTGTTTACATAGTTTACCTTTGAATCTTGATTCTTCTCATCAATAAAATAGACCTGAGAATCATCAAGTGACTTAAAGCATCAGCCTGTATGTTCACTGTGCAGACAATATGGCATAACTGTGCTTGTTAGTTAATGTTATGATTAATAATTTTCCAGGACTGCAGTGTGCTAGCTTTTGTCCTGGACCACCTCCTCCCACACACCCAGAATGCAGAAGACAAGGACACACCTGCCCTGGCTCGCCTGTTCCTCGCAAGTCTGGCTGCTGCAGGGAGTGGCACAGATGCCCAGGTGGCCCTAGTGAATGAAGTAAAAGCAGCCCTGGGACGGGCACTGGCTATGGCTGAGAGTACAGAGAAACATGCCAGGTAAAATTCTTGCCTGGCCTCTTATAATCCCCTTACTCCATTCTTGACCCTTGGATGCCCTTACACTTGAACAAGAGTTCTGGCCATATTGGCACATTCTCTGGTCCTCTCAAGTAGTTCTAATGCTTCCAAGTATTCAAAGCAACAGTTATATTCAGAGGATATGGGTGAATGACTTAAAGAAAACAAAGAAATAGTCTCATTATATTTTTAGGGCCATCAAGCAACAAGTTCAGCAGGTTATGGTTATTCAGTCTTACTCTTTTTAATTATATTTAAAGAAAATGAAGAAGCCACCGCCTAGGGAATGAGTTCTCTCTCCTGTTTAGATACTACATCCAGAAGGAAACACAAAGGACACTGGAGGGTTACCTGAATTATGTTAGTGAAGATGTTAGGTTACTGAATTATGTGAGTGACATGCTAGAGATGTCAAAATTCTCTCCCAGGCTTCAGGCAGTGATGTGTATCATCAGCACTATCATGGAGTCCTGCCCCTCCACCTCCAGCTTCTACAGCAGTGCCACAGCCAAGACTCAGCATAATGGCATGAACAACATCATTCGACTCTTCCTGAAGAAGGGACTGGTCAATGACCTGGCCAGAGTGCCTCACAGTCTGGACCTGTCCAGGTAAAATCATTCCCAAACTCTAGCCCCAGGCTTTTTGCCCTCCTTATTGGGCTGGAGTTTCACCCTTTCTCATCAGATGGGTAGTGAGCAACCAGTATGATAGGAAAGGTTTAGGTGTAAGTGGGAACTTGAGTTCTTAGTACTGTGACTTTTCAGCAGAGCAAATACCTTTCTTTCCTAAGACCTTAGATTTCTCATTTGCTGCAAATTCAAAGTTAAGCGATTTTGGTAATTTTTTCCAAGCTTTCCCTCTTTTAATTAAAAATAACCTTTTATTATAAGATTATATGTTTATGTAGTACAAATGAGCCAAAATAAAGTAGGCACCATATTTCTACCAACTGGCTCTGTTGTTACCTTACTTTAATGTATTTCTTGCATTGGTTTTCTTTGCATATAATGATAAGTTCTTACTAAAATGATACACAAGTTATTATGTGACCATGGTTCGGTTATTCATTGTTGTTTTCAATTACTAGTTTCTATCTTTGTGTGTAAATGTTTTGCCAGTCCATATTCAAAAATTTTTGTGCAGGCCAGAGTTCAGTTACAAGCCATGCATTACATCTTGTTGTATCTTCCAAACTTGTTAATCTAACTCAGATCCTGAATTAGATTTTTTTAATCTTCATTGATTGCTGCTGTTCATGACACTAACTTGAAGTGACCAGGCCTGCCATACTGCGCAGTGTTTTGCCTACTGAATTTGATCCATTTGGTTGCTTGCAGTATAGTTTTTTTTAATGTTATTTTTTACATCATTCTTAATTTTGTACATTTTTTTCATCGAAGTTGTGTAATCCCCATGGACTTCCCACCACCAATTCACACATGAATTGAGCACCATAGCCCCGTGCTCTCTTCCTGCCTCAGTTTTGATTCTGTTCTCCCTTCACTCCCATAGAATGTGTCTGGCTTATAGTTGTTCATTGATTTTGTTTTTACTTTGTTGCAGCCCTTGCAGTATAGTTTTAACTTGTTCTTTACTACCTGTTATTTTCTGTAAAAGTTAAAGTTAACTTTTAAAGCTTTAACTTTTAGCTTTAACTTTTACAAAAGGTTAGTGGTTACATAAGATTAGTGGAACAATTTAAACATTATTAGTTATGTAGATGATATACAACTCATTGTATCTGGGAAGACTTCTTTGAACTGCCATTATACAATGTTAAGATTCACCTGTCACAAGAAGAATGATAATCATCTGTTATATTTGCACCCCTTTTTACTGGAATGTAACTTGAGTTATGCTTTTGCACTGTACAGATGTCTGTGTCCTTGTCAACCATATACCTAATGATTTTAACATTAGTTGATAATCCTTGCCTGGGTCCATTAATTTCTTTTGAGAGTTATCACTGTTGACTTTTCTAATTTGTCATTCCTTGTACATTATTAGTTGAAAATTTTCTGCTATATAGCCTCATTTCTAGGGGTAAAGTCTGACATCTGAAATAAAGTTCCTACTGAGAAGGCAAGATAAAAACTCAGTTTTTCCTTTTTACGTCCAGTTTTCATAGTAAATTCAGAAATTAGGTTTAATCACAACTTCAGAAGTTTTCTCTTTCTATTTTTTAGTACTGTTATGGACTCACATTTTTATTAATTTTTAAAAATCAATAATAGTTTTGCATTATTCAGTTCACTACAGTTACCATTCAGGTGGGAAAGGGTGGTCAGAAATTAACACCTTTGGCCCAGGAGGCCTCTGAGACTGATTTCTATATCCCTTCGATTGATAGAACCTCATCCTTTTTTTTTTTCCCCAATGTTTAACATTTTCAAATTCACAGTAGTATAAGTACAACATACATCTCCCCTAAATACATCATTGGTTAACATTTTATCCTATTTGCACTAATTTCTCCCCCCCTTTTCGGGAGCTGAATTTCATTGTAAACAGCACAGTGCTTAGCCTCTTGACTACTTCAACCTGTGTCTCCTAAGAACAAACTTTCCCTTACATAGATAGAATACTAGCATCCCTTCTATGAAATTTATCTTTAACCTAATAATACTTATATTCAAATATCCCCAGTTGTTCCAAGTCTGTCTTATAGCCTGGGAAGAGTGTTTGGATCCAGGAGTCAGCAAACATCACTTACTTCATTTAACTCACATGTTTTCTTGTTACTTAACAACATTTGGATATTTTGAAGAATCCAGAGAACTACATCTTCATAGAATATCCCATAATCTGAATGTATAGTTACTTTTGGGTTAAACTTTTTTGTTAAGACTACCATATAGGTGATGTGGCTCACAGATTGTTTTTATAATTTAATGTGTTATAATCTACTACCATCATTCTTTTGGATGCTTAAATTTCCTCATATTTAGGCCTGTGGTAATGACCCTATTGATTTTAAAAAAAACTTTCTGACACAAAGCCATGTCTCAGGCTCACCTTGTACCTTCCACGCCCATTTCCTGGGATCAGTCATTATTCTGACAAGCCTTGGTTCCTGTTAGTATAAATCTGTACATTCAGTCCCTCTCTGTATCTTCCTTTATCTCAGTCCCAACATGGCCAACACAGTCAATGCTGCTCTGAAACCTTTGGAAACGCTTTCCCGGATTGTGAACCAACCCAGTAGCCTTTTTGGCAGCAAGAGTGCTTCTAGCAAGAGCAAGTCTGAGCAGGATGCCCAAGGAGCCTCTCAGGACTCCAATAGCAACCAGCAGGACCCAGGTAGGGAATCAGCCAATGGGCTAGAGAACTGACCGGGTGGGTATAGTTATTTTATGGGCATGGCATCACAACTGTTCTGGCTTGGTGTTGTTTCCCTGGGAACTTGCTGGCCTTCCAGAGATCTGTTGTAGTGGTGTGGGAGTCTGCCCCACAAAGAATTCCTTAAAATTGCAGCCTTATTTGGCTATCCTCACACGTAGCCTTGTCTTTTCCTTTGTCACCCATTCATTTATTCTCTGAGAACTTGCAAACTTGCCCAGGGAAGGGGCTTTATTGTCTTCACTCTTGCCTCGTCGTGCCCTGCACATTATTTTGCTGGTTGGTTGATTGTTTCAGGCGAGCCTGGGGAAGCAGAAGTGCAGGAGGAGGATCATGATGTCACTCAGACAGAGGTGGCAGATGGGGATATCATGGATGGGGAGGCTGAAACCGACTCAGTGGTGATTGCTGGGCAGCCTGAGGTGCTCAGTTCACAAGAGATGCAGGTAGGGAGGCAGATCACCCAGCATACCCCTATTGCGACGCTGAACCAAAACCCCCAAGTGATGTGGGTGGGTGAGTACTTTAGATCCTTGCCTCAATGCTGTCTGCTTTGCAGTGGAGCACAGATGATATGCTTAGCAGATGCTTAGTAAATGTGTTTGAATTGTATTAAATGAGGGATGGGGGTGGGGCCAGGATGCCATGTACTATGAAATGGAATAACTTCCAAAAAAGAAAACTTAGGCACAGGTGAAATGTTGACATAGAAAGCTGACCTGAGCCCTTTGGGCCCAGGTTCTTTGATTTACTTGGCTCTGGTTTTTAATGGAAGCTTCTCAACATCACTGTTGGGCCTGTAGCACCAACTTTCACTGGGGCATTAAAACGGCTGTCTTTTAAAGGCTCTCAAAGAGAGCATTGTAATTTCTAGATCTGGTAGCAGTGATAAGAAATGGGGCTTGCAGACTTCAAGCTGCTAGCTCTAAGGAGATCTGCATGTATTCCTGGACAGTATAAAGACTGACCTGGTCTTAGATGACTGGGATGGACCCATTTGAAGGACAGTCTGAGTGTGCATTGGCAGCACAAGGTCGTTTCTGTGCTCTTAGCACCAAGTGTGTGGTGTTTCATGTACTATCCTGTCTCATACATTATCCTAGAAATATATGCTTCTTTGCTGGCCTTTTTTAGGGTTTCAGTGTTAGCACAATGATAGACTTGTGTGCATCCATGTATATGTTCTATTTCTCTCCAGGTTGAGAATGAACTGGAGGACCTGATAGATGAGTTGCTTGAGAGGGATGGCGGATCTGGGAACAGTACAATTATAGGTGAGAGCCCCAGAACTGAGTATAGCCTCTTCCTTTGCCTCAGTCTCTCTTGGGAGGACCCTTTTTCTCATCATCTGCTTGCTCAGCTCTGCCTAAGGGCTCATAGCCAGCCTAGATTGCTGCTTGTCTTGATGTTGATGGTCTCACAGATGAGAAATTCACAAGCCATCTGTAGACCAGTAGTGGGTCTGAAGTATTGCCTGTGTTCGGGAGGAGGGGGTGGCCATTAGTACAGATGATACATTAGGCACATGAAGAGTGTTTATTCATGGAAGCCTAGAGGAGGCTGTAGAGTCTGTAGAGTGAGAAAGTGCTTTCCTTTCAGTTCTTCAGTGAAATCCAGGGGCTTTCCGCCTCTGAGTCTCAGTAGTGTATAAAGGATGGCCCTTTTTACAACTCAGAAGGAAAATGGCAAAGACACCCTACTATCGCCTGAGTACAAGGGTGCATGTGTTAACTCGTCGTTATTTTATTGATGAAGGAAACCAAAGGCTATACAAAAATAGACAAGTATTCTTAAATTTTATGAGACTTTTTCACACCATTATCCTTTGTGGTTTCACAGTTAGTGGGATTGGCAGAGCAGATGTGACCATCCCATTTTACAGATGAGGAAACTGAGACTCAGACAGGTAAAGTGACTGGCCAAGCTCATGCAGCTAGTCAACAGCAGAGAATTCAGGTCTTCTCCCTCATCCAAAAAAAAAAAATATCTGCTGGGTGTACGTAGCTATTGTAGGCGCACCCAATCTGGAAAGGGAAGTCCTCTGTTGTTCAGTGAAGGCTCTGCTCTGTAACCTTCAGTGAGCAGAAGTGGAGAGGATGAATCACAAGAGGACGTGCTGATGGATGAAGCTCCTTCCAACCTCAGCCAAGCTTCCACCTTGCAGGCCAACCGAGAAGGTGAGAGTGCCGAGGCCACAAAGGCCTCCCTTCTTGCCCTGCACGTCTGACAGACACTACACTAGGGTTTTCCTGGAGGCAGCTGCCCACATGTGCAAAATAAGGAAGCATCTGTCTGCATGCGCTGACATACACCATCCACTTTATCCTCAGCCAGTTTTTCAAATAACATGTTACTACTGCTTGCCCAAAAGTTTGTCACTTCTTACTTGGTTCGCTTTCTTCTCACCCACCTGCTGTCATCGCTCCAGATTCCCTCTTCCGACAGGATGCAGTCGATAGCAAAGTAGGGCTGGAAAGGCCGGGGGCACCAGCAGACTTGGCCAAGTCCTGGACCATGGCTCCTCAAGCACCTATAGCCAGCCAGCCTCCACATTCAGCCACCCTGCTCAGCGTGTTGATGTATTGTTGGCACTCAGGAAATCAGGGCTGGCTCACTTACGTCTTTATATCACCCTAGATCTGGTTCTTCCTCTCGTAGAGTCAGATACCCCATCGCCTTCCCACTCAATCTGCCGACCTGCACAGTAGCCTGTTTTCTAGCTACTCAGTATAGTCCTCCAATGTGCTCCCTTTGTTTTAGATTCCATGAATATCCTGGACCCTGAGGATGAGGAGGAGCACACTCAGGAAGAGGACAGCAGTGGCAGTAACGAGGATGAGGATGATAGTCAGGATGAAGAGGAGGAGGAGGAGGAAGATGAGGAAGATGATCAGGTGAGGGGGGACTGTGTTTGGGTTGGTTCAGACAACCTCTTCCATGGGAACACAGCTGGAGAAAACCAACAGTCTGGGTTGCTAGCTTCAGCGCCTCCCTCCCTCATGTGCAAATGTGGCCATGACATCAGACTTCAGAAAACCTTACCTCCAGCAATTCTCCATCTCCTATTTTCCCCTTAAGGAGGATGATGAAGGTGAAGAGGGAGATGAAGACGATGACGACGATGGCTCTGAAATGGAATTGGATGAGGATTACCCTGATATGAACGCTTCTCCCTTGGTCCGATTTGAGCGCTTTGACCGGGAGGATGATCTCATCATTGAGTTTGACAACATGTTCTCCAGTGCTAGTAAGATACAAGGGCTCAGCTGGGTTTTACCTCTTGATTCTTAATACCCTTCTCTAGGGTAAGCCAAGCAGTGAACCAGAGCAGCTATCAATCTAAAACAGACAACACTTCCTTTCCTGTGCTGACTTCCTGGGGCAAGGGATATCTGAATCCATCTCTCTCAATAAATAAGTGTATACTTAGAAGAAGGAATTGTGAGAGACTGGTTTTGTTCTCTCCACCTCAATACAGGCAGCCATTTTAGAGCAAGCATTGGACAACTTGATGATTTTGCTTGAATTTAAAAAAATGAGAACAAGGCTGATTGCATCAGGCATCCATGTGCACACTACAGTGACAGGGCAATCAATAATCCTTTTGTCTGTAACACTGGATCTTGAGAGTTTGGATGGATACCTTTGAGCTTGGCATTGGGGAGTAGATTTGAGCACATTGACTATTCATCAAGGATGCATCTTTTTGGAGGAGTGATTCTCTTCCTCCCCCATCAACGTCAAAGTTCACTTCTAGCGTCAAGTTCTTAAAATCAGTCTGTCTTGAGAAGACAGTTCTTGACCCCAACTCACAAGCATAATATAGCAGAAGACACTGAACTGTTCTGGTCTGTTGTCTTGGCCAAGTAGTCTTTTACCTCTTTGAGCCTCAGTTTGTCACCTGTAAATAAAGTTTGAAAAGAAATAAAAAATGGGCTGGATTATATAATTTCAAGATATTTTCTATTCTGTGATTATCTGAATTTTGTGATTTCCGTCAGTCTTCCTTGTGTTAAGCCTCTGTCCATTCAGTAAATTGAGCAAGTATTTGATGAATGCTGTGTCCAAGTACTTGATGAATGCTGAATTGTTGGGGATACAGCAGTAAAAAAGAAAACTCCTCATAGAAGTGTATGGTCTATTAGGAGTTATAAGTAAATAGTCATTATATCGTATGGTAAGAAACACAGAGTAAAGGATTATTAAGTCAATCTGTAATAGAAGTGAATTAAAGGACAAATGAAAGGGCAAAGGAGTCTTTAAGGTGAAGGGAACAGCATGTTTCTGAGGGACCTATAAGCGTCACTGTTGCTGTAGTGTGGAGAATGGATTGGGAGCAGGTACTACTTAGAACTAGCTGTTGCAACATCGAGGTGAGAGACGGTGGCGTAAACTATGGTAGTGTCAGTGATAAAAATGAGGCATGGGAATGAGGGAGAAAGGACAAAGCTCAGGTTTCCGTGTGAGGAAGTAAGGCCCAGGAGACATGGTTCTCTGTTTGAAAAAGCATGGAAGAAATTTCTTTTTAGCTCTGATCTCTTCCTATATTGTCCTTGCAGCAGACATCCCCCCATCCCCAGGAAATATACCCACCACTCACCCACTGATGGTACGCCATGCAGACCACAGTTCCTTGACGCTGGGCAGTGGCTCCTCTACAACACGTCTGACCCAGGGCATTGGGCGTAGTCAGAGGACCCTAAGGCAGCTGACAGCCAATACAGGCCACACCATTCACGTTCATTACCCTGGGAATCGCCAGCCCAACCCTCCTCTTATACTCCAGAGGTAAGTTACAAAGAAGAGTTTGAGGTTCACTGAACTTTGGTATTGTTATAACCCGGGGGGAAAACACACACACACACTCTGGTCACACACACTGTATTTATAGTTTTTTTGGATTATATGTGCAGCCTTTTGTGGAATACCAGACTGTATGTTATGTTCTCTTGCTTAAGTGTCCTCCACTTATAGTCAGCAGTCTTAATTTTAAGCATTTGATATGCCAAGCACTTAACACTTCAGATACAGACAGGATAGGTTCCCTGGGAGAAACTATTCTTTTTTAAATATTTATTTTTTTAAGCATACAGAACTGGGGTACAGGCCAGACATGCAGGGGCGGTGAGAGGGTTCACCAGAGACAAAGCGGGGAGCAGAACAGGCAAATTGATAAGTACCCTGCTGAGGGGAGCAGCGGGCAGGTCAGGAGAGGTCTGCCTCACCATGTCGGCCATCTCTGAGGCAGGCAGGGATCGAACTCATGTGGAAGTGGCTTTAGCTTCTTAGTGCTGTGCTTTAACCCGCTGCACCACCAGGGAGGGCCCTAGGAGAAACTATTTTAAGAGTGGAAAAAAAGGGATATAGGAGTTAATAGTCGGTATATGGAGGACTTCATTCTGCCAGGAACTATGGAATAATAAGCAACATCAGCCCAAATAAAATTTACTAACTACTGGCATTGTTAGAAAAGTGAAATTCATGTAAACTATGGTAAGGTCTATAATAGTGTTAACACCTTTTGAGAAGATACAGAAAGGATCTCATAATAACAGGTTATAGGGACTATGGATGTGTACATCCCTGTGGATATACAATGACCATGGTACCACACCATCACCTTACAGGTTGCTTGGTCCCTCTGCTGCTGCTGACATCCTTCAGCTGAGCAGCAGTCTTCCCCTACAAAGCCGGGGCCGGGCCCGCCTCCTAGTGGGCAATGATGATGTCCACATCATCGCTCGGTCTGATGATGAACTACTGGATGACTTTTTCCATGACCAGAGCACAGCTACCAGCCAAGCAGGTAAGTTTGTGTGGTAAGAGAAAGGATGCAGATTGTAAGTTTCTGCTTTCTCCTTGCTAAGGGAAAACAGCAGTTTCTGCCCTGCCTAGAGAAACACCCTTTTATAGGTGCCAGCACTTCTTAGTGACCTAGTGAAGAGCAAAAAAAGACTATCTCTGCATTCCTGTGATGTGCCAAATCTTATGAGACATTGGGTCCTGTTAGGAAAATACTGTGATTTTTGAATCAGTTGACATATGACAAAGCCAAGAATTTCACACTTCTTTGTTCGACAGGGACCCTGTCCAGCATCCCCACAGCTCTGACACGCTGGACAGAAGAATGCAAAGTTCTTGATGCTGAGAGCATGCACGACTGTGTTTCAGGTATGTAGGAACTTGGTTATCAGGGCAGTGGTAAGCCTTCCAGAGCTAATACATGGGCATGGAAAACTTGCTTTTCTGGGTCTCTGTGGCCTTGGTCTCTGCCTGTTGACTTCCTCTCCTACCTCCCCAGAATAGCCTCTGATTTTTGCCTCTTTGATCCAGTTGTTAAAGTGCCCATTGTCAATCACCTGGAATTCCTGAGGGATGAGGAACTGGAAGAAAGGCGAGAAAAACGCAGGAAGCAACTGGCTGAGGAAGAAACAAAAATAACAGACAAAGGCAAAGAAGATAAAGAGAACAGGGATCAGAATGCACAGGTGATTCACATGGCACCAAAAGTCATTGAAGAATCCTAGGATGTTCACTTTGAACCTGAGAAATGATCCATTCCAACTTCTCTGTACACTCATGGTTTTTAGGCAAACCTAAAGGGGAAAATAAGGCAGAAACCACAGTGACTCCCTGACTCAACAAATCATATTCATCGTAGGCTCTTCCTTTAGTGATGGCAGCTACATAAGAATGATCATGACTAAGAACCTGGTCCTGATGAGCATGTTTCACTTCTTTCCCTAGACTACAGAGAGGGAGCCTTGCCAGGGTGGCCCAAATCTTCAATTTGAATAAGTTAGGTTTAGATGTCAGATCAGAGAAAATGTTTGTACCCTAAACCCCATCACATGTCATTTTCTAGGGTCAGTTGGTAATGTCTGTGGCATGCTTTTGTTTAGAAAAAGGCTACCTACCTTTTTCTGAACCTTCTGGGACATCTAAACAGTATAACTTGAAAATCTATGAAATAAAAACTGGTGGTAGAAATATCAAGAAATTAAAAGATTTGAGTGAAAGATTTTATTATACCCTACTCTGCAGTTACAATGTTAGACTGAAAGTAAGGACATTGAAATGTTTCATTATAGTAATAAGCTTGATGTAACATATTTTTTTATAGAACTTTTACCTAATAAGCAGTAATATTGTTTCAAACACAGTTTAAGATATGGTAGAATTCTTCCATAGGGTCAGGAGAATATACCCTCTGAAAACTTGCCTAAAAGCCTCACAGCCTAGCATATGATTGAAAAAGCTTAGTGTGGACATAATGAGCTAAACAACTATATAGACAGGTGAAACTTTAAGAAAGTTTTGCTGGTCTCACAATTGTTCAAGTCATGTCCTATCCCCAGCCCAACCTTAACATTTTTAATACCCTTTCCTCTCTCTGTTCATTCAGCCCCCTGACAGTCCCTCCCTCTTTGTCCCCAAGCCATTCCTGAATGTAAATACATATGGAAAAATTGAAGCTGTTGCACACTAAAGTACTCATCGTCCATTGAAGTCATTGAACTTCTAGATGGCATATGTGGGGGATGGTGACTTGCTAGAGTTGACGTCTGCTTTGTATGCTTCCAAAGTCCCACATTGGTCTGTCACTTCTCTTTGCAGTGCACTGCATCAAAGACAAATGACTCCACTGAACAAAACCTCTCAGGTAACTCTCCTTCCTTTTTTCCCTTTTTGCTGACTGGTTGATTCTTTTTCCTGACCCTTACAAGTAGCTGGCCCAAGTAGGCTGAAGATGAACACTGGTGCTCTGTGGGATGAGGTAGTAGATTGTATAGTTTTAGGGTCATACCCCATCTTGGAGATAACTATACAGTCTACTGTCTTTCCCACGGTGGTACAATTCCCCTCCGATGTGCTCTGTTCAGGGTCTCTTACTAATTGCGCTGTACTGCATCCTGGCATGAGTAACAAGGCCATTTGTCCTATCTCCTTCAGTGGCCACCATGGTGTAGTATTTCATGAGAATGACTAATGACATTGGTTCCCAAATGCCAGTCCTCAATGGAAATGAATAAAATACAAGTGTTTCAATGAGTTTTCCAGAAAGTTGAATTTATTCATTGCAAAGAACTTTTTATATTTAGAAATTACGTCCTTCTTGGTCCTTTGGTATCAAAATATTTTTATTAAATAATATTGAGGAGCTTCTTTCCTTGCTCCACTAAAGTTGGTGATCCTGTCGATCTTTTTTTCCCCCCTTTTCTATACTTACTATACTGTAGAATCTTGGAATACTGTAGAGTCTTGGAATACTGTCTTGACACATTATTTTGGAGAAGGTAATTCTGTGGGCTAAATGATATTACCACTTTGTACTCTGTTCCTTCTTCTAATCTTAATGGTCAATCATTCTGTGATTCTAATAAATGGTCCATGTGATATTATGTCTCCCCCAACCCTGTTTCCTTCAGAACTTCTACTCCCTTATGCCTTCTGTCTCCTTTGGCACTTGAGTTAAGAAATGATTGTACCAAAGCCTACACAATATTTTTTAAAGCAGTGAAAGAGGGTAGGTGTCCTGCTGTTCTAGCAAAAAGTCTTTGAAAGGGTCTGAAAGGTAAAATGGCCTTTTGCCTGCTACCCTTGCTAAGAGAATTCTGCTCATGCCGGGGTGAGGTAGTAAGTTGTATTGTTGGTGGGGTAGGGATTTTAGGCCCCAATTAGAAGATAACTATACAACTTACTACTTTCCCTGGTGTGTCGCATATTCACAGTTAATGTTGGCACTGTTGCTTCCATCAGACATAAGCTGTAGGTATCCCTCGTATACCAGAACTAGTGAGGTAGAAGGAGACAAGTGATATTTAGGTTGAGGTATGTGTCATTTTTAGTGTCTTGAACTCTTCCCTTTCCATCTGAGGCACAGAAAGGATTTAACTCTTAGGTTCTGTAAAGAGTTGTTAGGAATAAGATAGCACTGTGCCTTAGCACTCAGTATACTGAGTATACCATACCAGCCACAAACTGAACCTAAGGAACAGTTGGTGCTCAGGGGGAGTCCTGCATCACTGGCTGGGTGGGGTACTTGTCAAGCCACATGTATTAATTGGATGGCTCCCAGGGTCCTTGACTGATTGCCCCTTAACATCCCCGTTATCGTTCTTTCCGAAAAAGATGGAACTCCTATGCCTGACAGCTACCCAACAACCCCATCTTCAGCTGATGCAGCTACATCAGAGTCCAAGGAGACCCTTGTCACTCTGCAACCCTCACAACAGCAACCAGCTCTCCCACCCCCACCAGCCTTAGGAGAGATTCCTCAAGAGCTACAGTCCCCGGCTGGAGAAGGGGGGAGCTCTACACAGCTATTAATGCCTGTAGAGCCAGAGGAATTGGGTCCCACAAGGCCAAGTGCAGAAGCAGAAACCACTCAGATGGAGTTATCCCCAGCTCCCACTATAAGTGAGTAGTTTCAAGGTTTATAGGAGGGGGGTGTAGAACAGGAGGGAAGAATGGACATCTTTGTAGTTTTTCTTCAATCTTCTTACTTTTAGAGAAATAGCAGAAGCTCAAGTCCTCAAATAGAATCTCAGCTTGCACATTAGCCTTCTTAGCTAAAGTTGTGCTTCCTTTTCTGTGTCCTTGAGTAATTATACATCTGAGTGTCTGATGATGCTAATGATGGTGCCAGCAGTTTATTGATATAATCACTGTTTCTGGGCTATTGTGCCAGTCTGTTATCATTTTATTTAATTTCTGTTAAAAAAAAAAAAACTTCAGAGTAGTAGGTGTTATCTCCATGGTAGAATTGAAACCCCAAAAAGAAATTATTAGCCCATAATCAGTCAGGAAGTAGTTGTGCTAAGTCCTTGACTCTAAAGCTCGCTGTGCCTCAACGTTTCCAGGGATAGCAAGCATGTGACCCCACACATTCAGCTCTCCCAACCTTGTAGGCACCATTTATCTCATGGCACCATTTCCCACTGGTTTGCAATGGGCGCCTCAAAAATCCTCTCAGCAGTGTTCCAAAAGAAAAAACTGAAATCGGTTTGCAAATTGCTGCTCTATACCATGCTACCTGTGATGTGCTATGGAGAAACCCTAAGGTGTTGGCTTCTTTTCCCTCAAGAACCCATGTCTTTTGTATAAACCAAACCAATGTGTACATGCAAATAGTGCCTCCAAGTAATCTGGAAGTGACAGAATTCCTTTCCTGGAGCATATAGGAAAGATGTTTCATGAACGTGCCTGAAACATAAATGCTAAACAGATGAGAGAAAGGACCTGAACTGAGCCTTTATAAAGTAGATGAGATTAAAGAGGAATATCAGATGTGAACATGGAACTTAAGTGGAAGAGAGTCTGATCTGACTGCCCCTAATGAAACACCCCATCAAAGACCTTGTCTGATGTGCTGCTACTTCTTAACATCCTCCTCTTTCCAGGCAGAAATCTAACCTCTCCATGTGACTTCCTCCTAGCCTCTCTTTCCCCAGAGAGAGCTGAAGATTCTGATGCACTGACAGCTGTCAGCAGTCAACTAGAAGGCTCTCCCATGGACACCAGCAGCCTGGCTTCTTGTACCCTGGAGGAGGCTGTGGGTGACCCCTCAGCAGCTGGCAGTTCTGAGCAACCCACAGCAGGCAGCTCCACTCCTGGGGATACCCCACCGGCTGTGGCAGAAGTGCAAGGCAGGGGTGATGGGACAGGGGAACCTGTGCAGCCCTCTGAGGATGGGTAAGCATCATGAGGGCAAAGAAGAGGGCAGGATGTGTTGGCGGGTATTTCAAGTCACATTTATACTGGCTAGCTACTTATGTGCTTGGCACAATGGGAAATAAACCTGGCTGCAATGAAAAAGGGGTGTTGTGGGAGTATTTTATAAATTGGAAAACTTAATGAAAATTGCCCCCCTTTAGCTCTCCTCCAGCATCTTCGGAGAGTTCTTCCACCAGAGATTCTGCTGTTGCCATTTCTGGAGCAGATTCCCGGGGAATCCTAGAAGAGCCACTGCCTTCAACTAGCAGTGAAGAAGAAGATCCCCTTGCGGGTAAGCTCCATGTGTGCTTAGGCCATCCTGGGATTCTTCAAGTTTCTAGTAACCCTTGTCATGGATATGCCCACCAGTCAAGCAGTTCCATCTGGATAAAGGATAATAATATAAATTTGGAGGGCAAGCAACAAAGGGACTATTAGGGACTGGGGGGATTATTTTACTTCTCTGATTCTCACTAATATTGGACACTGTGGGTGGTAATAGCTACATGGTAGGGTATTTTTGTCATCTTTTTTTTTTTTTTAAAGATTTATTTACAGGCCAGAGGTGTGGGGAGCAAGAGGATTCACCAGAGACAGCAGGGAGCAGAACAGACAGTGTACTGGAATACACTGCTGAGGGGAACAGCAGGCTGGTCAGGAGAAAGCTGCTATGCTGTGTCGGTCACCTCCCCAGTTGGGGGAACAAACTGGTGCTGCAGTGGCTGCAGATAGCTTAATAGTGCTGCACTTTAACACATTGCGCCACCAGGGAGAGCCCTTAAGGTTTTATTTTTGCATAGAACTGGGGTGCAGGCCAGAGGTGCAGAGGGTGAGAGGATTCACCAGAGACAGAATGGGGAACAGAACAGGCAGATCCACTGAAATACACTGCTGATGGAAATAGCAGGCTAAACAGGAGTGCCTGCTGTATCATGTGGGTCAGCTCCCTAGCTGGGGATCAAACTCAGGCCATCATGGTAGATGGTTGAGGTAATAGCACTGAGAGTTAACCTCTAGGCCACTAGGGAGGCCCCTAGCTACATGATGAGGATCTTGATGGAGGTTAAGTGACATTATTTACACAGAACCTGACACATGAAATCTTCTTCTGACCCTAGAACAGTAGGTTGGGTCCTCTCTGCATGTCCTTTGTCCTCTGCATGCAGTGAGGACCAGTGAAGTCGGTTACCCTCAAGCAAGGCCATGAGTCTCTTTCCTCCAAGTACATCTCAGGCATCAGCTCCTTAACATCCTGCATCTCCCCTTAGGCATCAGTCTCCCCGAAGGTGTGGACCCCTCTTTTCTGGCTGCTCTGCCAGATGACATCCGCCGGGAAGTTCTGCAGAACCAGCTGGGAATACGTCCACCAACCCGAAGTGCCCCCTCAACAAATAGCTCAGCCCCTGCAGTGGTTGGGAACCCTGGAGTGACAGAAGTGAGCCCTGAATTCCTAGCTGCCCTGCCTCCAGCCATCCAGGAGGAAGTATGTGAGCTGGGGTTTAGGGGTGGGGGTACATGCTGCCTGGTGTGGGTATGTCCCCATTGACTCCTCTGCTCCATAGGTGCTGGCACAGCAGAGAGCAGAGCAGCAGCGACGGGAACTGGCACAAAATGCCAATTCAGACACCCCCATGGACCCTGTGACTTTTATCCAGACTCTGCCCTCAGACCTGCGCCGTAGTGTCCTAGAAGACATGGAGGACAGTGTTTTGGCCGTGATGCCCCCTGACATTGCTGCTGAAGCTCAAGCCCTGAGACGAGAGCAGGAAGCAAGGCAGCGACAGCTCATGCATGAACGACTCTTTGGACACAGCAGCACCTCTGCACTCTCAGCCATTCTCCGAAGCCCAGGTACAGAGAGAGGAGGCAAGCGTAGACTCTGGAATATCTAGATTGGATCAGATGAGGCTCTCTTCCCTGTTGACCTTCTTAGCTAGGTTAACTAGCTCACTACCCCTTCCCAAATTCCAGATTCTTTTATTTTTTTCTTCCAGCTTTCACTAGTCGCCTGAGTGGCAACCGTGGGGTCCAGTACACTCGCCTTGCTGTACAGAGAGGAGGCACCTTCCAGATGGGTGGAAGCAGCAGTCATAACAGGTACCTTTATCTATTTTCACCTTGTCATACCACCTCAATCTTTGCTAATCCAAACCCTTCATTTTAAGTAAAAAGGCTGGATGACATCACTAGGATATTTCCTTGAATGTCTTTGGACTCCCCCCTTCAGAAAACCAAATTTTGAGGTTGGTGTAGCTACAGTAGACCATAACCATGTAGGCTGGTAGCATGTAGGCATTAGTTGTAATTTTTTTAAAGATTTATTTATTTATGCATACAGAACTGGGGTACAGGCCAGAGGTGTGGGGGCAATGAGAGACAAAGTGGGGAGCAGAACAGGCAGATCAACTAAGTACACTGCTGTGGGAGCAGCAGGTCAGGAGAGGTCTGCTGCGCCATGTGGGTCACCTCTGGGGCAGGCGGGGATCGAACTCATGTGGAAGTGGCTTTAGCTTCTTAGTGTTGTGCTTTAACCCGCTGTGCCACCAGGAAGGGCCACATTAGCTGTGATTTTAATGAAGAAAGCTACCCTGCCTCCCAACAATAGGAAAACAATGAGCCGCTTACTTTCAGGGCTTAGGACATAGAGAGGAGTTCGTTATTAATCATGCTGAAGCAGAGTGGACCCAATGTGCCAAAATGGAAAGGGAATGATCAGTTCCTGTATAACAGGCAGCCTCCTGGTAGTGTAGAGAAGGCAGAAATAAGCATGATCTCCTAGAGTTCATTCAAGTGCAATCCATTTTTACTGATTAATGATTTGATGATACAGTACTGGGCTGGAATCTCTTTTTGCTTCTGTCTTTCAACATGCTTGAGCCTTGTGTTCATTATCTCAAAAGTGGGCAGTTCTCAAAAAAGAAAGTGGGTGATTCTCTAATCTTGAGCCCATTGATCTTGTAACCACTGTAGAATGTCTGGTATATAGTAGGTATTCACGAGCATAACTTTTGTACTGTTAATAACCCTTAAATTGGACACACTCCCTACTTTTTAGAGGCCTCCTTGGAAGTATCCAGCACATTCCTCTCCCCTAGGGCTATTTGTGATCCCAGACCCCTGGCTGAGGTATTACCCAGGAACAATTCTCTTTTCCAGACCTTCTGGCAGTAATGTGGACACTCTGCTCCGCCTTCGAGGACGACTCCTCCTGGACCATGAAGCCCTATCTTGTCTCCTGGTACTACTGTTTGTGGATGAGCCAAAGCTCAACACTAGCCGTCTACACCGAGTACTCAGAAACCTCTGCTACCATGCCCAGACCCGCCACTGGGTCATCCGCAGCCTGCTGTCCATCTTGCAGCGCAGCAGTGAAAGTGAGCTGTGCATTGAAACACCCAAGCTTGCTTCAAGTGAGGAAAAGGGCAAAAAGTCAAGCAAGAGCTGTGGGTCAAGTAGCCATGAAAACCGACCCCTGGACCTGTTACACAAGATGGAGTCTAAGAGCTCCAACCAGCTTTCCTGGCTCTCGGTATCCATGGATGCAGCCCTAGGCTGCAGGACTAACATATTCCAGATCCAGCGTTCAGGGGGGCGCAAACATACTGAGAAGCATGCAAGCAGTGGCTCCACTGTCCACATCCATCCCCAGGCTGCTCCTGTTGTCTGCAGACATGTTCTAGACACACTCATTCAGTTGGCCAAGGTGAGGAACTTGAAGGAAACCAATTCCAGGAGATGGGAGAGGGGTTACAGGTGAAATCTGAATGCACGGAAGCTAGCGAGTTTTACGTTGCTGCTAGTGCTGAAACCCTGTATTATTTCTGAGAAATTGTCCAGTAAATAACTTTGTGGGCTTTTTCATCTTCACTCCTTACAGTTTTTATGCATAATCTTACTCAGTCATCAAAACAACCCTCTGTGGTTTGTATGATTCCCATTTTACAGATGAAGAAGCTGGAATACAGAAAATTAGAGTGACTTTGTCAAGTGACTAGTTCAGTGTCCTTTTAAATATGCATTCCTGCCATCAGTTGATGATAAACACTATGTGCCATGTCAGGCACTATGCAGAATACATTAACTTCTTTAATACTGACAATTTTACAAGGCAGTGTAAAGAGTTCTCCTACGATGCCCTTGTTTCTTTATTTAGGCTGCTTTGCTGTTAAGATAAAACTCTGTTTTATCTGTTAAGACTTGTCTCCTGTGATACCAAAGAAGAGGAGAGTCTAGGAACCAGTTGTCTTTCCTTGTCAGGAAGACCTACTTTCTATATAGACCCCCCTAAACCAAGCCTGTCCTTTTCCCGTCAGGTGTTTCCCAGCCACTTTACACAGCAGCGGACCAAAGAAATTAACTGTGAGAGTGATCGGGAGAGGGGCAGTAAGCAGGCCTGCAGCCCATGCTCTTCTCAGTCCACCAGCAGTGGCATTTGCACAGACTTCTGGGACTTACTGGTAAAACTGGACAACATGAATGTCAGCCGGAAAGGCAAGAACTCGGTGAAGTCAGTGCCAGTGAGCGCTGGTGGTGAGGGGGAAACCTCCCCATACAGCTTGGAGGCCTCTCCACTGGGGCAACTCATGAACATGTTGTCACACCCAGTCATCCGCCGGAGCTCTCTCTTAACTGAGAAACTCCTCAGACTCCTTTCTCTCATCTCAATTGCTCTCCCAGAAAACAAAGTGACAGAAGCACAGACTAATTCTGGCAGCAGTGCTTCCTCCACCACTGTTGTCACCTCTACCACATCTACTACTACTACCACTGCCACCTCCACCACACCCACTCCCCCTTCTGCATCCACCCCTGTCACTTCTGCTCCAGCCCTGGTTGCTGCCACAGCTATATCCACCATTACCGTAGCTGCTTCGACCACCGTGACTACCCCCACAACTGCTACCACTACTGTTTCAAGTAAGTGTGGGTGTAGGCTGGGAGCTGTGGGGTATATACCCACCTAACACCCCCCCTCCAACGCCCCTGCCAGCTATTTCTCCCTAAATGATAACAATAAGCTTGATTTGATTTCTGAGAACCAAAAGTGTTCATTGTTACCCTCAACAGTCTAGTCCTCTCTTCCTATTTCTCCTCCCTTCCCTCGTCTCTCATACAAACAGAGCAGATAGCCCTGTGAAGGAAGACCAGCAAGCATTCCCTAAATGTGGCCTCCCTAGGCTAAGCACCAAAAGGAGAGAGAAAATCCTTCAAAGAGCTCTCAGCCTCAATGCAATTTTGAGAGTGCAAGAATTCTGAAAATAGTTCAAAATCATCTTGTATCCATCTTCCTTATTTAAAAAAA
Organism: Condylura cristata; assembly: GCF_000260355.1. Classification (NCBI taxonomy): domain Eukaryota; kingdom Metazoa; phylum Chordata; class Mammalia; order Eulipotyphla; family Talpidae; genus Condylura; species Condylura cristata. Next base: position 619,594 of record NW_004567154.1, on the reverse strand, counting down.
AAAAAAACAAAAAACCTAAAATCCATGGGGTGATAGAAGTGATTGAACCAGAGGAGAAACAATATGAATCATGGTAATAGTGTCGGGTAATCCCAGAAAGTGAAAGGAGTAAACCCTGTCCAGACTAGTAAGTATTTGAAAGGTGCAGGGGAGCTCTTACTACAGCGGGAACAATGTCTGGGATTCTTTGTCACTTTAAAAGGTACAGTCGAGTCCTTGGCATTCCAAGTCATTTGGGTTTGGCTTGGGTCACTGGATTTCCATTTTCACTACACCCCATCTTGGAACCCTAGACAAGTTGTGGTTTCTAGGTTCTTCCACTCAAGTCTCTCGCACATGACTTTCAGAGATTTAACAGTGTTCCATCTGTTTCCTCAAAGCGTCTACTACTACTAAGGCCAGCAAATCTCCAGCTAAGGTGGGTGATGGGAGCAGCAGCAGCACAGACTTTAAGATGGTGTCCTCTGGTCTCACTGAAAACCAGCTACAGCTCTCTGTGGAGGTAAGTCAAAGTTCTGACCTCCCAAGGTTAGGTTAGGGGACATAAGGTAAACAGAAGTCAATGTTTTCATTCTCAAATTGGGGCTTACTCCTTCGTTTCCCCAGGTGTTGACATCCCATTCTTGTTCTGAAGAGGGACTAGAGGATGCTGCCAATGTCTTACTACAGCTCTCTCGTGGGGACCCTGGGACCCGGGACACTGTTCTTAAGTTGCTTCTGAATGGAGCCCGCCATCTCGGTTATACCCTTTGTAAACAGATAGGTAATAATAGCAGTGAAGCCTCCTGTCTTTCTGAAAACTTCCAGTTAGGTGTGTAATTGGAACCAGAAACTCCCTAAATCCTCCAGGCTGAATCAGATTCTTCTGTTTCTGTACCACAGCCCCCATGTCTTCCTCTCTCATAGCCCTGGTGATAGTGGGTTGTAATTTCATTTTCTTCTACTCAGTTCTTTGAGAGCAAGAATGAGTTTCTATTCCCCAGTGCCTGGAATACAATGCTTTAGTGACAGAAAACAACCAGTCATAGTACTAGCAATGACTTTTTGGTTCTCCATTCTGGACACTTGTAAGAGCTCCATGATGAGCCTGCTAAGGCATCTTAACTACTTCACCTGTACTATATTCAGGTCCAAGAATTAGAAACCCGAATAATTCCCTTTGTCTTTGTACAGTTTCAAGGATGTAAAAATTCTAAGATTACTTGCAGATCATCTGGTTTCCAGCTTTTTCCTGTTTTCCCAAGGAGAAAGCTAGAGCCCAGATGATAAAAGTGACTGAATCAAGGCATAGAGCCAAAATTCTTTCAATAGAGAAAGTTTCTTTGCTCTTTTCCACCCACAGCCAATCAGTGGTCTCCTTGATTGATCTTGGCTAGCTGCTTAGTTGTTTCCTTCACACAAGGGTCTCTGAAGCTGAGGTGATATGGAAGTTGACTAGACTATATGACCCTCAAAGGTATTCTTTGTTACATGAGAATCACTCGGTTTTTCAATAAAGAATTTATCCTGCAATTCACTGTACCGTTACCTCTAAATTCCTCACAACAACCTTGTGAAGTTGGGTGGTATTAGTCCATGATTAATATTGATAAGCAGTCTGGGGTAACGGTTTAGTAGTATGGCTGAGATCGCCAGAAAGTCAGAAGTTCAAGAGGTATACAGGCTCCAAAACACATATTCTTCCCCTTGCTTACCTGTCACATAGATGCGACAGGCTCTTGAGGCCCGATGAATTGATGGTTCCTGGGTGGATGGTCCATGGGCATACATAGCAAGGCGAGCAAAGCAAAAGTGCTTTTACTCCAGGTTCTCCGCAGCTGGGCAAAGAGGATGACCCTGGGCAGTTTTCTTGGAAAAGTTTGGTGTGCAGCTGTTCACTCAGCACATCTCTGAACACTTAACTTGTTCCTCTACCTGCCCAGGTACCCTTTTGGCTGAGCTACGGGAATATAACCTGGAACAGCAGAGGCGAACCCAGTGTGAGACCCTTTCTCCAGATGGCCTGCCTGAGGAGCAGCCACAGACCACCAAGCTGAAAGGCAAAATGCAGAGCAGGTGGGTGATAGCCATCCATTTATGGGGCTGGAATCCGGGACATTCTGAAAGGTAGCTCTTACTAGTATCCTGGTCTTTATTTTTTTCCTCTCTGGGCATATTTTCTTATTAGCCCTATACACACTTGATCCTATTTTTTCCTACTCGTGAGATTTCCTTGTGAGATTACTTATCCCTCTGGTTGACACCAGAAAGCCCTGCTTGCTCTGGGTGTTTATGCTTTGATGCTGTCGGCATGTGCAAGCCACCTCTACACTATCCAGGTTTGACATGGCTGAGAATGTGGTAATTGTGGCATCTCAGAAGCGACCCCTGGGTGGCCGGGAGCTCCAGCTGCCTTCTATGTCCATGTTGACATCCAAGACATCTACCCAGAAGTTCTTCTTGAGGGTACTACAGGTCATCATCCAGCTCCGGGACGACACACGCCGAGCTAACAAGAAAGCCAAGCAGACAGGCAGGCTAGGTATGGAACTGGAGTGTCCAGTTAAGGGGCAGGGTTGGTGGTGGAGAGCCCAGAGTCCCTGGAGGGCAGGATTTAATGTCCTGTCTCCTTCCTATTTAACCTTTCCAAAAGGAAATGACGGTCCTTTCTTAAAATGTTAATGGTTGCATTCTGTATCTCACTCAAGCTGTCTGCATAGGAAATCATTAGGGCAAGTGGTGGGAATTAAGGGGGAGTGGAAATCTGGCAAGGAAATTGGGGGGAGGGTCTTTTGCTGAACAAGATTTAACTCACTTAGTGTGCCTCTTTTCTGCTTCCTTGATCACTCCTGACTAAAACACTGCAGCCATGTTGCCTCAGCCATGGCCTGCCAAACCCTACCTCTCTCCTGCCCACAAAAACCTCTCACTCACCTGCCAACATCTTCTTACCTAGCACCATATCCCCTTCCCTTATCTGTAATGGACCTTAGTGTCTGGTGATGAGCACTCTGAAGCTGCCTGAGCTAAAGTTCAAAGACCTCAGCAGGATGCCCTCTGGCAGCCCAGGAGGTGGGAGAGACTCTTGGCCACTCCCCTCCCCCTTCTGCTTTGTTTTATATCTTGCCTTCTTTTTTCTACCTCCCAGGTTCCTCCGGTTTAGGCTCAGCTAGCAGCATCCAGGCAGCTGTTCGGCAGCTGGAGGCTGAGGCTGATGCCATTATACAAATGGTACGTGAGGGTCAAAGGGCGCGGAGACAGCAACAAGCAGCAACGGTTAGCATGATGCCTGTGGCCCCTCATTCATTCGTCTCTCCCCCTCCCCCCACCACATCATCAGTGGGGTTTCACTGTCCTTGTATGCTTTTGCATTGTTTGCTGTATGAATGCTTCTAAACAATAGGGCTAATTTCTTTTGTTTTATTTGTTCATTGTTGGTTTGGCTTGATTTAAAGCTTGGCCATCATACCCCACTCCAGCTACTCAGTCAGTAATGGCGCTTTTGCAGATTGCATAATGCTAAGTGTGGGTTCTTAGGGGGGGTGTGGGATGAAGACCTTTTCGGTCTGATGAATCAGTGCAAGTACCTTGAAATTCCAAGTTTGATAAATATTTCATGCAGCCTCTTCTGTCTATGGCTGGGCCCTCCACCCTGACCTCTGCCTCTATTCTCTATACTTAGAACTTAGGCATTCAGGCACTTTTAGGAGAAAACCTTCAGGTTCCTAGGTAGTGAGCTCATTGTTGGGATCCCAGCACAGAGAGGCTGCAGCCCTGGCATGTATGTATGCTGCTGTGCCGGCCTTTCATTATTTCTGTCCTTGTAACATACAAGTCACCTTCCCAAGATCCAAGTAATTAAAGTATCCTGAAGCCTGGGCTTTTAGAATATAATGAGTATTGCACAGTTTGGGCATGCTGTGAATTTGAGAGCCATAACTCCAGTCAGTATAGCAAGGGAAAACAGCTTGTTATCCTGCAGTATTTTTTCTACCCAGCCTTGTTTGATAAAGCAGGTGTCTTTTTAAAAGTCATCCTACACATAAAAAATTACTCCCCCCCCTTTGTGAGCAAACAAAGGGCAAACCTACTCTGTGTTTATGTTCATTGCACGCGCACACATGTATACACATGTTGAACTTGATCCCAAAAGAAGTCTTGAAGTCTGTCCATTATCTGACTGAATGTTGGTCTGGAGTAGAGTAGCGGCAGTGCAAGCATCCAGGAAACTGAGTTTGCAAGCTCAGGGTGGAGGACTTTAGAGGAAGTAAGGAAAGCTATCCTTTTGTCCTGTGGAGCTACCAAGTTCTCTGATCAGATACAGAAAGATTCTAAGCATATGGTGTTGGGGAAGTGATAAGACTAGCACTATAGCCTATCCCTAAGCAAAACAGAGTTGTGCCCTTTGTGTAACTTTGTTTCCCTTCTATCCAGTCCGAGTCAAACCAGTCAGAGGCATCTGTTCGGAGGGAGGAGTCACCCATGGATGTGGACCAGCCATCTCCCACTACGCAGGATACTCAGTCCATTGGTCAGTACTATTTTCCATTTCTAGCCCAACAACAGGGAGAGTCAATCTCTATTAAATGTCTACTGGATCTTTCGCTCTTGACATACAAAAGCTCTGTATTTTCCAGCAAACACTGGTTTCTGTAAAACATTCATAGGTATTTACCAACCAACCAAAATCATCAACCAGCACCCATTGGAGATTAGTAGCACATGCTGTCATTCCTGTGTCAAGGAAACTGTGTTGTGATATTATGTAGAGACGGCATATGTTTAATTATTTGCTCCCCCACTTGCTAACTCTGGAACCTGACACAAACCTCTCTGCTTTAATTTTCACATTTAAAATGGGCATGATGGGCCCTCCCTGGTGGCGCAACAGGTTAAAGCACAGCCCTGTGAAGCTACCACAGCCATTGCAGCATGAGTTTGATCCCCAGCCAGGGAGGTGACCCACATGGTGCCGCAGACCTCTCCTGACTCAGCCCCTGCTTGCCTCAGCAGTGTATTTCAGTACACCTGTCTGTTCTGCTCCCTACTCTGTCCCTAGTAAATCCTCTCACACATACTCCCCCCACCCCCGTGCCTATACACCAGTTGTGTATGCATAAATGAATAATTCTTTCAAAACATAAAATGTGGCCCTCCCTGGTGGTGCAATGGGGTAGGACGCAGCACTGTGAGCAAAGCTGCAGCCTCGAAAGTACAAATTCAATCCCCACCCCAGAGGTGTGACCCACATGGCATGGCAGACCTCTCCTCACCCACCCGCTGCCCCCCTCAGCAATGTACTTGTCAGTCTGCCTGTTCTGCTCCCCATTCTGTCTCCAGTGAATCTTCTCACTGCCCCTACACCTCTGGCTTATACCCCATTTCTTTGTGCATAAATAAACCTTTAAAAAATAAAATGGGCATGTTAATAGTTCAGATTAAACAAGTTAACAAGTATTTTTAGCACATAGAGCAGTACCTAGCACATGATAGATGTTATTACCAACAGCATTTTTCAAAAACAACTGCATGTATATTTTTGGCACCCTTTTTTTTTTAATAATATATTAATAGTTTATTTTTCATCATTTTGTGCCTTTTTCCATCACAGTTGTAATCCTCATGGGCTTCCTATCACCAAATCACCCGTGTTTTGGCACCCTTTTAATAGTTTTCTATGTGCTAATGTCATGAGACATCTGTTTTTTTTTTAAATAAGCCCCCAATATAGCTATCAGCCATGGGAATCCATGTATCACAACATGGCTTCTCACAATTTTAAAGCTTGAAAGGGTAACATACTCTCAGAAAGACCTAGTTTAAGTCCTAGCCTTAGCCTTTGTAAAGAAAATAGGGAGACAGCAGCCTGCTTCTAAAGCCTGCTGTCAAGAGTCACTGAGGATAATGTCCTAGAATGTACTTTGTTAACTGGAAGGCAATCATTCAAAGTATCACCCTTTTGCACATTCCTCTTAGGTAGTCCACAGTTTTCTGAGTTATAAGGCAGTGATTTGCCAAGTGCTATCTAGTAAAATTTTGCTGCAGTAGCCACTAGCAAAATAACACTGTCGAGTGCTTAAAATGTGGCTAGTGCAACTGATGAACCAAAATTTTTTGTGTTTATTTTTATTTTAATTTCAATTTAAATGACACCCAGTATAGAGCTAGAGCTTCCTTCCAGATGTTGCTCAGTATTATTTAGTGGGTGGTGAGTGTGTCGATCTATTTGATCTGAGAAAGAAAAAACTTGGCGGCTTTGTGACTCCTCTGTGTGCCCAGTAGGCTCGGATGGAACCCCCCAAGGGGAAAAGGAGAAGGAAAAAGAGAAGGAAGAGAGGCCACCTGAGTTACCTCTACTCAGTGAGCAGCTGAGCTTGGATGAGCTGTGGGACATGCTGGGAGAGTGCCTGAAGGAGCTGGAAGAATCCCATGACCAGCATGCGGTGCTAGGTGAGCTGTGATCTGAAGGTCCAGGTGCCAGTCCTCGGGTCGGTTCTGCCTACCTACCTAATTCTCGTCCTTCTAAGTTACCCTTCTCCCTCAGTGTTTCTGTAATGAAAATTCAAAGGAGAGGGGGTTTTCCTCTTAACTTGGGTGTCAGAAAAATGACTTGTCTTCTCAATAATTGAGGAGAATCTTAATAACTGGTCATCTGTCCCACTTTGGCCCCTTAACTCTTTGGCTTCAGGGAAGCTCCAACTTCCTTTGTGCCTTCATTTTTCTATTCTACCATTTTATTTTTGTTATTCCTTCTTTTTATTATACTTTTGTGATTTGATTACAAAGGAGAAAAAATTTGTAAAGTAAAATATCATTTCCTTTCATTCCTACCACCAGTGCTACAGCCTGCCGTTGAGGCCTTCTTTCTGGTTCATGCCACAGAGCGGGAAAGCAAGCCTCCTGTCAGAGATACCCGTGAGAGCCAGCTGGCACACATCAAGGACGAGCCTCCTCCACTCTCCCCTGCTCCCTTAACCCCAGCCACCCCTTCCTCCCTTGACCCATTCTTTTCCCGGGAGCCCTCATCTATGCACATCTCCTCAAGCCTACCCCCTGACACGCAGAAGTTTCTTCGTTTTGCAGGTACTTTTAGACCCCCAGAAAAAAGAGTTGATGACTGATTGGCTTTCAGTCGGGACCCACAGTGAACTGATAGATACTGTCCTTTCTCTCCTCAGAGACTCACCGCACTGTGCTAAACCAGATTCTACGGCAATCCACCACCCACCTTGCTGATGGGCCTTTTGCTGTCCTTGTAGACTATATTCGTGTCCTCGACTTTGATGTCAAGCGCAAGTATGTGCCCTGAGTCCTGGCAGGGAGGACAGAAACCCTCCAAATGGTACCTCCCCTCCCAGAAAGGAGCCAGAGTTTTTCTTCTGGGGTGGCATTGTTGGGGAGAGAAGTTTCCCTTGGTGGTATCCTTACGCTGGTGCTGGGCATGAGGAAAGAGTCACCTGTGCCACTAATAGCTGTTTTACCTAAATATACTCCCCGACTTTCTCCATCCCAGTCTCTGTATTCTTTTATCAGAGAAAAAAAGAGTCTTTGCTATTCCACATGATGTCCAACATTCTAGTCCATCCTTTGGAGTTATATAGGAGATGCAAATTACCATAATACATTTACAGCAGGACTGAGGCATTCCGTAACACTCCTTTCATCCCGATGTCTCTCTTTCTTGGCCATAAATACATGCTTACCTGCTTGGAATCCCCCACCATAATCTCTGTAGGCCTTTATTCAATGAAGACGGGGGAAGTTGATAATGAATAACCCACTCCCAACTACTGGGCATTTCCCCAGTTGGGAGGCATCATTGTGGGTCTTATCTTAATGGAGCAAACAGGAGTTTTCTCTGCCATCCCCAGTCCTATCTTTTCATTTCCTACCTCCCAAGGTATTTCCGCCAAGAGCTAGAGCGTTTGGATGAGGGACTCCGGAAAGAAGACATGGCTGTGCATGTCCGCCGTGACCATGTGTTTGAAGACTCCTATCGTGAGCTGCACCGGAAATCCCCTGAAGAAATGAAGAATCGATTGTAAGAGTCCAGAACAGAGAACCAAGAGGATGAGGGTGGGGTTATTGTCTTCTCTGTCTGGTCTTTTGAAAGCTGTCATCTGCCTCACTGAGTGATCCTTGGGGCTACGCAACATTTCCCAGAGAGAGAGAAGTCTTTGGTGTTCACAAAGATAAACCTTAGGGCTTCACAGAGAGCTATCCCCATTGTTACACAAGGGGCAGGAAGCCTGCCGAGCAAATGGTACCCTGAGATGGTGGAGACCACACTCAACGTAAGTGGCCCACCCCTAAATTGGTAATCGTTCACTAGTGATTCTGAAGCCACCTAGAATAGATCAGTAGTTCAAATGTCATAGTAGCCAACAAGACAGTAGACCTGGTGGAGCAATTTAGTGTTCCTGAACTCAGAAAGTTGATCTCCACCATTCCTACCCCCCACTTCAATGGTGTAGGCTTGCCATCCATGTAATCACGTAGGAAGCCATAGAGACTGAGACTAGCCTAACTCCTCTATCACCATAACCTTTTGACACCATTTAAGTAGTCCTTTCCCAGTTTTCCTGAAGAGGCTTCTCCATCTTTTCTGCGCTGTTTATTGGTGAGCTTTTACTGATATGTCAGGACTTTTTTTTTTTTTCCATCCCAGATCCCCACCCCTGCTCTGAACTCTCCTGCTCTCTACTCATCTCTGTCTTCTGATCCTGCCCTCTTCCCAACCACCACAACTACTGCTTTAGTCACTCACTCTTGGGGTCATGCTGCATAAATGAATGAACTTGTGGCTTTTCTGCATATTTCTGTTTCTCTTTTCTTACATAGGTACATAGTGTTTGAAGGAGAAGAAGGGCAGGACGCTGGAGGGCTCCTGCGGGAGTGGTATATGATCATCTCGCGAGAGATGTTTAATCCTATGTATGCCTTGTTCCGTACCTCACCCGGTGATCGGGTCACCTACACTATCAATCCATCTTCCCACTGCAACCCCAACCACCTCAGCTACTTCAAGTTTGTTGGACGCATTGTGGCCAAAGCTGTATATGACAACCGCCTCCTGGAGTGCTATTTCACTCGGTCCTTCTACAAACACATCTTGGGCAAGTCTGTCAGGTGAAGATATGGTACAGGACCTGGGAATTGGTTAATTTTTCTGTGTGCCATCCCAATGCTGCCTCTTGCCCACCCCCCACCCTGAGCCTTTCTCATTGTGTTTTTCCAGGTATACAGATATGGAGAGTGAAGATTACCACTTCTACCAGGGCCTGGTGTATCTGCTGGAAAATGATGTCTCCACTTTAGGCTATGACCTCACTTTCAGCACTGAGGTAGGTCAGGAATCCTGACCACAGCACATCCCAGCTAGTCTAGGACTCCCATTTCAGATACCCTTGGAACTGTTACTGGATAATATATTATCTGTGGTTCTAAGGAAACAGCTCAACTTACCCCAAGCCCCAGACCCCTCTGACAGAGAGAATGGGTATTTTTTCAGCATATCACATAGAAAAACCAGAATTTGTAGAAACAGTCCAAGCCACTGCTTAGTTTACCCCTTATAAAATTAAAAATATTCTACTACCATGTTTTGCATTCTCTAAGGTCATTAATTGAAGAAAAATTATATGACTGGATAAATTATTTAAAAAAAATTTAAAGTCAGTGTCCCCCAAATCTTTTTCTGTGAAAATTGTGTTATGTTATGCGTGATAGCCAAGCCCGTTTCTCTTGTATTGTGGTTCCATACACTTGGCCTTTATGTGTTTCAGAGCAATACAGTATCTTTTGTCTTTACCTATTAGGGCATTATGAGTTCACGAGAAAAGTCAGGTTTTTTTTATGGCCTTGCTTTGTCTCTCTGCTGAGAATACAGCGAAGAATTTGTAGTGTGTTTCCAGTGCCTGTGTTAGTCCTAGACTAAGTCTGATATGTGTTACTGGTGTTTTGGGCTTTCTAGGTCCAAGAATTTGGAGTCTGTGAAGTTCGTGACCTTAAACCCAATGGGGCCAACATCTTGGTAACAGAGGAGAATAAGAAGGAGTATGTACACCTGGTGTGCCAGATGAGAATGACAGGTAGGAGAAATGACCCTTGCTTAATATAAGAAAAGGTTGTACCACACTCATTTCACAGATACTGTTTCCTCCTCTCCCCTGTGCCAGCTTCAAATGCTTTGCACATCAGGCCCAAAAAACCTGATCAAAAATAATTTCCCTTCACCCACCCTTACATGGGTCAGGGCTTGTAGTAAGTGAGTGGTAGATGAGGGCGGCACAGCAGTCAGCATCCTAGCAGTTACAGGAACCAAATTGGGGACTTCTGACAGTTGTGAGTTCAGAAGCCACTTGACTTCTTGATTCTCTCCGCAGGAGCCATCCGCAAACAACTGGCAGCTTTCTTAGAAGGTTTCTATGAGATCATTCCAAAGCGCCTCATTTCCATCTTCACTGAGCAGGAGTTAGAGCTGCTCATATCAGGACTGCCCACAATTGACATTGATGATTTAAAATCCAACACTGAATACCACAAATACCAGTCCAACTCTATTCAGGTGAGCTGCTACCAACATCCCTTCCCATAGAGCTAAACAGTATTAATTTCAGGATGACATCAAATAAGCCAGTACTTTTGGGAGAAGAAATGAGAATGGATGACATCTACATCTTAACTCCATATTCTTGCTCATCTTATAAATGGAGGTGCCAAGGCTCATCTCTGGGAGGGCTTGTCTAATATTCTAAGTCCATTCTGTTTCTCAAATTCCATCCCCCTCGTTTTCTAGGTGCTCTCCACCTAACGCTGGCTTCTTACATCTCTTCCTATAGATCCAGTGGTTCTGGAGAGCATTGCGTTCTTTTGATCAAGCTGACCGTGCCAAGTTCCTCCAGTTTGTCACGGGTACTTCTAAGGTGCCCCTGCAAGGGTTTGCTGCCCTTGAAGGCATGAATGGCATTCAGAAATTTCAAATCCATCGAGATGACAGGTCCACTGATCGCCTGCCTTCAGCTCACACGTGGTAAGAAGAAAGGGTTTTCTCTTTTTCAGTCTTTGGGTTGAAATTACATATTTGTCACTTCTAGGCCCTTACCCAAGGTTTCAGGAACCCAAATTTGGTCCCAGCTTTCCTCAGTCTGGTATAGCTCACAACGTGATGGGCCTATGGGAGGTATTTGTGATCTGTCCCAGACTCAAAAGTAGGCCTGGGAGACATTGCCGATGAACACTACAGTATGAGAGCAGTATATTCCAGGGCATTTCAGGAAGCAGGATGTTCAAGAAACAGTTCTACCAAGGTCAGATCACCAGTGACCTCAAATGCCTCCTTGGAGCTTGTGACTTAGTTTATAGGCATCAGATACTGATTTTGGTGCCTGCTAGCCAGTACTAGGACCAGATTAGAATACGCCAGAACAGGCTAAGAGAGGGTTGGAAGTAGTTGGCTGCCTCAGGGAGGAGAAACCAAGTGGACAGCATAGGAGAATAGGGATTTGGTTGTCATCTTTTGTCAGGAACTGATCTTTCTTCTTTCCATAGTTTTAATCAGCTGGACCTGCCTGCCTATGAGAGCTTTGAGAAGCTCCGCCACATGCTACTATTGGCCATCCAGGAGTGCTCTGAAGGCTTTGGGCTGGCCTAATAAAACCCCACCCATCATTGTGGGGTTTTTCTACCATTGTTGGACCTGGGAAGGGGGGAGATTAAACAAAAAACCGGAAAGAAAATGTCAAAAACCAATAAATGAAATCCACCAACTCACCGTGTGTGTTTCCCAGCTGCCCCAGCGCATACCTGTTCCCCCTCTCCTGTTCATTCTCTCTCTCCTTCTCCCCTTTTCTTCGCCTCTTCTCGTTCCATGCCGTCCATGATCCCTACCCCGTGTGTTAAGAGGCAGTAGCCTTGCAGGGACCTGTTTGTCCCAACTGTTTGAACAGTGTGCTCCTCAGATTCTGTGTTCAGAAGGATTTGCTGCATTGAGACTTGAAACCTTTGGATAGGGGAAAAAATTATATATATATATATTTTTTTGTTCTGTTTGCATTTCTTAATTTGTGCTTGGAATGTGTTGATGTGCACAGCTAATGATTCAATGCGAGACAAGATTGGCGTCTGTGTTGTGGAGGTTTCAAATAAAGAGCACTCTTCATAACTTACTTTTCACAATGGAGTTTTTTTCAAACTTAATACTTGTGCACATGCTAGATGTCTGGAGAATAGATCCAAGTGAACTCTCCAGAAAGCCATCTCTGCCACCACCACTGGTGTATCCTTCAAAGTTGACTTCCCACAGGAGGCTGCAACCATCAGGAATGGGGGAGGGGTTCCTTTTTAGAATGGAATCTGCGCTCGGTTGTGATGGTGGTAATAAGAGACTATAGCCAATGGCAAAGCATTAACTTACTTGAGGACAAATCAGCTAGTTGTACAAAATGTTGCGGAAACTCACTGAAACCAGTAGTGAGCCGTTTTAACAGTCTCAAGCCTGGGGCTTAGTTTAAAATTTTTATTTCATTAGTGTTTTAAGTCTTTGAAACTCATTTTAAAAAGCAAACATTTGACTAGCTCTCCAGAACTGTCTTGTCCTTGTTTTTGTTTTGTCTCTCCCTCTTATCATCTGCCTGTCTGCCAGTCTGTTCACAGATCATCTATTAGTCTCTTGTGGTTTTTACTCCATCCAGCATTAAAACTAGGTTTCGACTTTCAAAGAAAAAAATCATTTAATAAAAGTTTAGTTAGAAAAAGAATTCCAAGTGGTGCTTGCTTTTTGTGGTTTTTCCTCATTCTCTGAGACTATTTAAAGATTTTCCCCCTTGACCATTCAAATCTAGGAAAATGAGTGGTGTGGCCTTTATACCTTGGGTGGTTTTTCCTCATTCTCTGAGACTATTTAAAGATTTTCCCCCTTGAGCATGCAAATCTAGGAAAATGAGTGGTGTGGCCTTCATACCTTGGCCCTGGTAGACATATCCCTCGCTTTTCATTCTTCACACTTACCTGTGCCTGGACCTGCTAATGATTAAGAAGAAAAGTTGGTTTGGTTTGGTTTTTGCATAGGAGAACTGGAGTGTAGGTCAGTGTAGGTCAAAGGTGGTTGGGGTTGAAAGGATTCACCAGAGTTGGTTGAGAGCAGAAAGGGCACATTGACTGAAGTACACAGCTGAGAGGAGCAGCAGGCAAGACTGATAAGACTGCTATGTCCTATGTGAGTTAGTTCCTGGCCAGGGACTTAACCTGTAGGTGGTCAGGGAGGCCCCATAGACAGGTTGAATCAGCCTTCTGCTATTGAGCATCTAGGCAAGGGAAGGACTTAGTCAGTTTTGTGACAGACAGCAAAGGACCTCCCATAGCTCTCTGAGGTCTACACCCTGCCCTGAAAGATCAGAAAGGACTTCCATTGTCAGTGACACGAAGTTGAATTGTAAAAAGCATCATGGCAGCTGAAGTCCAGTTGATAATGGCTTAAGCAAAGGACTGACCTGAGGTAAGATTGGGAGAGACAGGTTCAAAATGAAAGAAGTACAGTAGAATTGATCGATAAAGTTAAAAACTTTTTTAAAAGATGAAAGTGGGCTTTCTTTCCCTGGCTGCTGGGAGGAAGAGGTTAGAGTGCATTCACGATTCAGCTCCACCTGTAATCTACCGCCATGGCCTAGGAAGGCATTGCTGGAGGTGTAGTGGACATTAATACTGCTTTGCAAGAGGTCCTGAAGACCGCCCTCTGACAGTGGCCTAGCACGTGGAATTCGCAAAGCTGCCAAAGCCTTAAAAAAGCACCAAGCCCATCTTTGTGTGCTTGCATCCAACTGTGATGAGCCCATGTATATCAACTTAGTGGAGGCCCTCTGTGCTGAACACTAAATCAACTTATGGTTGGTGACAACCAAAATCTCAGCAAATGGGTGGGCCCCTGTAAAATTGTGAGAGGAAGCCCCATAAAGCGGTTGGCTGCAGTTGTGCCACCAGGGAGGTCCCAGCAGTGTATTTCAATAAACCTACTTGTTCTGTTCTCCACTAAGTCTCTGGTGAGTTCTTAACACCTCATGCCTCTAGACTACACTCAATTTGCCCCACGACATACAGCTTTGCAGTATAATTTGAAATCAGGAAGGAAGCAGGCACCTCCAGCTTTATTTTTTTCTCAAGACTGGCTTTAGGAGAATATTTTATGATGCCGTAGTAGAAAAGACAAATGTCACGAGGTAAAGCACAGCACTGTGAAGCTGTCCACAGCCCCTACAGCATGATCCATGGCCATGGGAGTGGCCCTCATGGCACAGCAGACCTCTCCTGTCCCGCCCGCTGCTCCCCTCAGCAGTGTACTTTGTCAATGAGCCTGTTCTGCTCCCACTCCAACTCTGGTAAATCCTCTCACCCCTCCCCCTCCACCACACCTCTGACCTGTACCCCAGTTCTTGTTTGCATTAAATTCTTTTTTAAAAGACTGCTAAAAGCAGCAGGCGAGATAGGAGAGGTCTGCTGCACAGAGAATGAGGGTCCTGAGGTTCTATTTATACTCCAGGCGTCATGACTGATTAGGGTGAGTAGTCTTGGGTATGTCTGACTGATGATCTGAATAGGCATAGAGGGTCATCATCTCTTCAGATCATCCGTTTACTGTCTAGATTCCCATGGCAGTCCCATCTGCTCCCTTTCACCATTCAAGCATCCAAACTTGCCTGCTGGACAAGGAATGGCAGCTTGGGTTTTTTTAATACAGATGTGATACCATGACACCATAGTAATCAACATAGTCTGGTATTGGAAAACAGCAGTCACACCAATCGGAACAGGGAGGCCAGAAATAAACTCAGAGTATATAGTCAATTAACTTATAAAAAAGAAGCCAAGGATATACAATGGGGAAAGGATGGTCTCTTTAACAAATGGTGTTGGGAAAACTAGATAGACATACACAAACGTCAACCTAAAGATTTGAATGTGAGACCTGAAGCCATAAAACTCAAAATCATAGAAAGTAAAGTCCTTGACATTAGTCTTGGCATTTTTTTTTTAATTTGACACCAAAATAAAGGCAACAAAAGCAAAAATAAGGAAGTGCAGCTACATCAAACTAAAAAGCTGCACAACAAAGGGGAAAAAATGAACAAAATGAGAATGTAGCCTACAAAATGGGAGAAAATATTTGCAAATCATATATCTGATAAGGCATTATCCAGAGCCCTCCCTGGTGGCACAACCAGTTAAAGCACAGCACCATGCCGCAGGGGCTTCACCACAAGGAGCTGACCCACATGGCACAGGGAGCTGACCCACATGGCACAGCAGACCTCTCCTGTCTCCCACTGCTCCCCTCAGCAGTGTACTCATCGATCTGCCTGCTCTGCTTTCCACTCTGCCTCTGGTGAGTCCTGTCACCACTCCTGCATCTCTGGCCTGTACCCCAGTTCTGTACACATAAATTTAATTTTTTTTTATTTAAAAAAGGCAATATCCGGCCCTCCCTGGTGGCGCAGCGGGTTAAAGCACTGCACTAAGAAGCTAAAGCCACTTCCGCATGAGTTCGATCCCCACCTGCCCCAGAGGTGACCACATGGCATGGCAGACCTCTCCTGACCCACCCACTGCTCCCCTCAGCAGTGTACTTCATCGATCTGCCTGTTCTGCTTCCTGCTCTATCTCTGGTGAATCCTCTCACCCTCCGCATCTCTGGCCTGTACCCCAGTTCTGTACGAATAAATAAATAAATCTTTAAAAAAAAAAAAGGCAATATCCAAAAATTATAAAGCTCTCTTACCAGTGTAACAACAACAAAACACCAACAATCCAAGTTTTAAAGTGGGAAGAGGATCTGAATAGGCCTTGTCCAAAGAAGACATACAGATGGCCAACAGGTCCATCTATACATGCTCAACATCACTAACTACTGGAAGTGTAAGCCACAATGAGATAGGACCTCACACACGTTAGAATGGCAATTATCAAAAGACAGGAAATAAATGAAGATGTGAAGAAAAGGGAACTCTTGTATACTGTGGGAGAAAATGTAACTTGGTGCAAGTGCTATGGAAAACTAGAGAAGTGGAAACATGATCCAGCAGTAACAGTTCTAGATATTTATCCAAAAGAAATGAAAACACTAATTTGAAAAAGACATTTATTTCCATGTAGAAGCATTTACAGTAGCCAAGACACGAAAGCATTGTTAAGTGTGCATCGATGGATAATTAAAGAAGTATATGTACATATGCCCACATATACATATGTAACTGAATATTCAGTCATAAAAAGAAGGAAATTCTACCGCTTGCATGGATTGACCTTTAGAGAATTATGCTATGTGAAATTAGTCAGACAGAGAAAGACATACTGAATGATCTCATGTATATGGGGAATTTGCAACAGCAACCTGAACTCATATGTCCAGAGAACAGATTGGTGGATGCCAGAGCTAGAGGGAAGGTGGGGGTTGGGGAATGTGATGTTGGGTAAAATGGAAATGAGTGAAAGGGATCAAAATGTACAAACATACAACTGTAAAACAAGTCATGGGGCTATAATGCACAACATGTTTACTAGTTAATATGGTATTGTACATTTTATTTTAAAGATTTATTTATGCGTTGAAGAGCTGGGGTGTAGGGCAGAGGTGTGGGATATGAGTGGATTCACCAGAGACAGAGCAGGGAGTAGAACAGGAAGATGGACTGAAAAACACTGCTGAGGGGAGCAGAGGGTGCCAGGAGATGTCTGCTGTGCCATGTGGGTCAGCTCTGTGGCTGAGAATCGAACTAGTGCTGCAATGGCTGGGAATAGCCTAATAGTGCTGAGAGTTTAACCCCTGCACTAAAATACAGAGAGGCCCTGTATTGTATATTTTAAAGTTGCCAAGAGAGCTTAGAAGCTCTCATCACAAGGGAAAAAAAGTAACAGTATTTGTATAGTGATAAATGTTTACTAGATTTGTTGTGATCATTATATATATATATATATATATATATATATATATATATATATATATATATA
>NW_004567154.1:598424-602262 GCF_000260355.1 Condylura cristata | reverse complement strand
TCCCCTTAGCAGTGTACTTCGGCAGTCAGCCTGTTCTGCTCCCCACTCTGTCTCTGGTGAATCCTCTCACCCTCCGCGTCTCTGGCCTGTACCCCAGTTCTGTATGCACAAATAAATAAATCTTTAAAAAAAAAATGTGACCAAGATAGCTAACAAGAACCATTCGGTTACAGCCTATAACCATCTTTTTGAAAGTATTTCAAGGATACGTTCAGTATCCTGAAAGTATCTGAGTGGAATCAGGCGATGTGTTCCTTCACCAATGAGATCTTGCCTTCCCCAGTCCATCAGAGGCACTGGGAGCCAGCGGCTGCATTAAAGGGGGGTTGCAAGATGGGGGGAGACAATGGAGCATGCACGGCAGAAGTTTGTTGAAGCAAATCTTTATATGAAGTGAAAAGCAAAAGCAGCAAAGCAACACAGTTGCCAGAAGGGGCCGGGAAAGAGTTGCCATCAGTGGCAATGGGAAGGCTGCTTTTATATGTTGGGGTTTTGTGTTAGTCTCTGTTCTTCCTCTCTTTTTGGAAGGTGTGGGGAGTTGTTAGGGCATAGTTTCACATTTTTGTTTCTTTGGAGCTGCTGTCCACTGGCCTTGGCCTGTTGCTGACTGGACATCAGTGCTACCATCTCCCCTTGCCCCCAATATCTCTCCTTGGCCCTGGCTTCCCTATCTCCCCCTGTAGCTGTCTCCTGCCCTTGGTCATGCCCTTGCTCATGAGCAGGTAAAAAATGTGAAGCTTAATGAAGATAAAACCAAAGAAACCAAGTCTGAAGAGACTGGATGAGGGTCCACCAAATTATACAAAATCTGTTGTTAAAGAGAAACAAGGGCCTCCCTGGTGGTGCAAGGGACTAAGGCTCAGGTGCTATGAAGCTAGCAGTAGCCACTGCCCCACGAGTTTGATCCCCAGCCAAGGAGCTGACTGACATGGCACGTAGACCTCTCCTGTCCCCCCACTTTTCCCCTCAGCAGTATATTTCAGTAGATCCACCTGTTCTGTGCCCCACTCTGTCTCTCATGAAACCTCTCAATCCCTGTACCTCTGGCCTGGACCCCAGTTCTTGTATGCATAAATAAATCTTTAAAAAAAAAAAAGTAAAACTTCCCAAAAGGGAGATTTTGTTCATTGCTGATTACACAGGAACTCTACAGGATGGTACTATTTTTGAAACCAGTTCAAAGAAGAAGAAAAGTCCCAAGTCTCAAACATTGACGGTTGAAATAGGCAAAGTTATCAGGGATGGGATAAAGCACTCTTGACTGTGAGTAAAGGAGAAAAGGCCCAGTTGGAAATTGAACCAGAAAGAAAAGACAATCTGATGCCCAAATCCGCCAAATGGAAAATTCATTCTTGAAATGGGATTAGTGAATATTGATTAAAATTGGTGTGCTTCAGATCTAAAGACATCAGCAACAATGAAACGTGGCCTTGAAGACACTTATGTTACTAATTAGAGCTTTTAACTATGTTAAGGATGGAGTCAACTAGGATATTAAGGAAGTCAAAACTTATTTACTTGGCTCCCACCTTTTAAGAATTGTACTCCCTTATCAATCCTGTAAGTCTAAAATATTTTACCACAGCTCTGCAAAATATTGGTTAAAGAGAAATTATTTTCTCTAGCCTCATGTTATAAGCTCAAAAGACTCTGGTAAAAATGTGTCTAATGTGTAAAAAAAAAATAGCCCCCTTATAATATATAGGGTGACTTTATAATGTATCATCTAAAGTTGGGCAAATTTAGCAATAAAATAGGCTTTGTCAGTAATTAACCTAAACCACAGATGCAAAGAAATAATGTGTGACTATGTTTATAATACATATCTGCCTTTTCTGGGGAGACTATTATTACTCATCATAAACATAAAATTTATTTTTATTGAGCAGTTAACGTGAACTCACAACACAAAGTCTGCTTTCCAGAGACTCACTGAAGAGAAGGCAGGTGGTAAGGAAAGTATAGGAGTTAATGGGTTCACAAAGAAACTTAATAAGTGTAGCAATATTAAACATTTTCTCTCAAGTACAAACAACAAATATTTAGAAAACAGAAAATAGATCCCCTTTACAACAGTAATGTAACACATCCAGAAATAAACTTAAAAGTGTTTGGGACTCATGTGAAGAAAACTGCAAGACTTTGTGAGACATGTATAAAATAGAAACAAGGTGAAGTGATATTATGTTCTTTTAGCATAAAAAATACAAGTACAGGGCCTCCCTGGTGGTGTAGGGGTTAAGTCTCAGCGATACCACCATCATGGCCTGAGTTCCATCCTCCTGCCAGGGAGCTGCTGCACCTGGCACAGCAGACCTCTCCTGTCTCTCCTGCTGCTCCCCTCAGCGGTATATTTCAATCAGTCCACCTGTTCTGTTCCCCACTCTGTCTCTGGTGAATCCTCTCATTGCCCCTCCTGCAACTAGGGAGTACACCCCAGTTCATCTATGCAATAAGTAAATAAATATTTTTTAAAAAAGTATAAATGACTAATACTACTTTTTTAAAGTTCTATTTATTTATTCATACAAGAACTGGGGTACAGGCCAGAGGTGTGGATGTTGGGGGTGAGAGGACTCATCAGAAACAGAGTGGTGAACAGAACAAGTGAATTTACTGAAACACACTGCTGAAGGGAGCAGTGGGCAGGCCAGGAGAGTTCTGCTGCACCATGTGGGTCATCTCCCTGGCCAGGGACCAGGATCTAACTTGCTGCAGTGGCTGAGGACAGCTTCATAGTCCTGTGCTTTAACCCCTTGCACCACCAGGGAGGCCCAAATTTATCTTTTGATTACTGAATAGTATTCCATTGTGTGTGTGTGTGTGTGTGTGTGTGTATATACATATATATATATATATATATCACATCTTCTTGATACAGTCATCTGCTTTTGAGCATTCAGGTTATTTCCATATCTTACCTATTGTAAATAGTGCTGCAATGAATATAGGGGTACAGATATCCTTTTGAATTAATGTTTTTGTGTTCTTTAGGTAGATTTCTAGGAGTGGACCTGCTGAGTCATATGCTAGCTACATTTTTAGTAGTTTGAGGAACCTCCACACAGCTTTCTATAGTGGTTGGACCAGTTTGCATTCCCACCAGCAATGTAGGAGAGTTTCTTTTTCTCCACATCCTCACCAACATTTGTTGTTGTCTGTTTTGTCAATATGTGACATGTTTGCTGGTATAAGGTGGTATCACATTATGCCTTCTATTTGTTTTTCCCTGATTATGAAGGATGTTTATCATCTTTTCTTATACATGTTGGCCATTTGCATTTCCTCTTTGGAGAAGTGTCTTTTTGTCTCTTCTGCCCATTTGTAGACTGGACTGTCTACTTTGTTTTTGTTGAATCATATGAACTCTTGGTAGATTTTTGTGATCTATCCCTTATCAGTTGTGTTCTGTGCAAAGATTTTTTTTTTCCAATCAGTAGGGTGTCTGTTTTGGTTAATGTCTCTTTGCTGTGCAGAAGCTTTTTATTTTGATGTAATCCCAGTTGTTCATCTTTTCCTTATTTTCTTTGTTTTGGGGCTGTGTCTTTAAAGATGTTACTAAGGTGCATGTCATGATGTCATGTAGTGTTTTCCCTACATTTACTTCTGTATATTTTATGACTTCAGGTCTTATGTTCAATTCTTTTACTCACTTTGAATTGGTTTTTGTGCATGGTGTGAGGAAGGAGTCTAGCTTCATTCTTTTCTTTGTAGCAGTCCAGTTTTCCCAGCACCTTTTATTGAATAAACTGACCTTGACCATTGTATGTTCTTTGCTCCTTTGTCAAAGGTTAGTTGTCCATAAATATGTGGGTTTATATCTAGGTTTTTTTTTTTT
>NW_004567154.1:579098-597657 GCF_000260355.1 Condylura cristata | reverse complement strand
TGGTCAGGAGAGGTCTGCCACGCCATGTGGTCACCTCCAGGGCAGGCGGGAATCGAACTCATGCAGAAGTGGCCCAGCTTCTCAGTGCTGTGCTTTAACCCACTGTGCCACCAGGGAGGGCCCTCCTCCTCTATTTCTTTTAACAATGCTTTATAATTTTCTTGTATAGGTCCTCCCCAATTGTTTGATTTTTTTTTGTTTCAATTATAAATGGGTAGTTTTTTGATTTCTTCTTCAAATTAATAATTTGCATACTGATTTTTGTGTGTTGACTTTGTATCCTGCTATTTTACTAAGTTGGTTGATTTTTTTATTAATATTTCTGTGGAAATCTTGGGTGGTTTTATATATATATCATTTGCAAATATTAGTAATTTTACCTTCTTCCCCTATTTGGATTCCTCGTTGTCTTTCTCTTGTCTTACTGCTCTAGCTAGGACTTCCAATATTATATTGAAAAGCAATGGTGAGGGCCTCCCTGGTGGTGCAAGGAGTTAAGTCTCAGCACTATGAAGCTATCCACAGCCACTGCAGCATGAGTTGGATCCCTGGCCAGGGAGCTGTCCCTCATGGCACAGCAGACCTCTCCTGTCTCACCAGTTGCTCCCCTCAGCAGTGTATTTCAGTACATCTGCCTGTTCTGCTCTCCACTCAGTCTCTGGTGAATCTTCTCATCTTTCCACACCTCTGGCCTGCATCACAACTCTAGTATGTATAAATAAATATTTTCAAAAATTTTTTCAAAGTAAAGCAGTGGTGAGAGTGGACATTTTTGTCTTGTTCCAGATCTTAAAGGAAAGGCTTTCAGCTTTTCAGCATTGAGAATATTATCTGTGGGTTTGTCATATATGACTTTAATCATGTTAAGATATATTCCTTCAAACTAGTACAACCACTATGGAAAACTGTTTGGAGGTTCCTCAAACTGCTAAACATGGAGTTTCCCTATGACCCAGCCATCCCACTCCTAGGTATCTACCCAAAAGACACAAAAACACTGATTGAAAAAGATACCTGTACCCCCATGTTTATTGCTGCTTTATTTACAATTGGAAAAACATGGAAGCAGCCCAAATGCCCAAAAGTAGATGACTGGATAAAAAAGATGTGGTACATATATACAATGGAATATTACTCAGCAACCAAAAAAGAGAAACACATGTCTTTTGCAGCAACTTGGATGGAGCTGGAAAAGATCATGCTTAGTGAGATAAGCCAGAAAGAGAAAGAAAAATACCGGATGGTTTCACTCATAGCAGGAGTATAATGGACCAGGCAAGAAAATGACAAAAATAATGAACAACCATATACCAGAGACATTTTGTGGGGGTGGAGTGGGGAATGGGATCAAAAACGGGGTGGGGGGAGAGAAATGCACGGGATTATGGTGATGGCACACGGGTGATTTGGTGATGGGAAACCCGCGGGGATTACAATTGAGATGGAAAAAAAATGTACAAAATGATGTAAAAACAAACTTTTTGTAATAAAAAAAAAGCATTATGAAGTAAAAAAAAAAAAAACAAGATATATTCCTTCAATCCCAAGAATTTCAAGGGTTTTCATCATAAATGGATGTTGAACATTGTCAAATGCTTTCTATTGATATGATCATATGTTTTTTATTTTTCTTTTTGTTGCTGTATTGAAATATATTAATTGGTATTGAGATATTGAACTATCCTTGTATCCCAGAGATAAATCCCACTTGGTCATGGTGAATTATCTTTTTGATGCATTGTTGGATTCTGTTGACTAGGATTTTATTGAGGATTTTTGCATCAGTTTTCATTAGTGAGAATGGCAAGTAGTTTTCTTTTTTGTGTTGCTCTTATTTGATTTTGCTATGAGTGTAATATTGGCCTTATAAAATATATTTGGTAGTATTCCTTCTTTCTCAATTTTTTGAAAGAGTTTGTGTAAGATAGGCACTAGTTCATTTCTCAGTATTTGGTAGCATTCATTTGTGAAGCCATCTGGCCCTGGACTTTAGTTCTGAGGGAGGATTTTGATTTCCTCTTTCAATTTTTCTATTTGCAATTGGTCTATTTAGGTGTTCTATTTCTTCTTTACCTCGCTTTGGATGATTATAAAATTGTAGGAATTTTTCCATCTCTTCTAGATTGTTGCACTTGTTTGCATGTAACTGTTTCTAGTAATGTCTGACTATTCTTTTGATTTCTGCTGTGTCTGTTGTAGTTTCTCCTCTTTCATTTATGATCCTATTTATTTGTGTTTTCTCCTTATGAGCCTAGATAGAAGTTTGTCTGTTTTGTTTATTGTTTTGAAGAACATACTTTTGGTTCATTGATCTTTTGGATTTTTTTGAAAATTTCTATTTCATTTACTTCCACTTTGATTTTTATTATTTGCTTTCTTCTACTGACTTTTGGTTTTTTATGTTCTTTATCCAGTACTTTGAGGTGGAAGATTAGGCTCTTTCTTTGAGTTCTTTCTTATTTCTTGATGTGAACCTTTATCATTATATAATTTCCTCTTATTACTACTTTTGCTGTGTCCCATACATTCTGGTGTGCTGTGTCCTCATTGTAGTTTGTCTCGTTTTTTTTATTTCCTCCTTGATCTCATTAATCCGGTGATCTTCCAATAGCATGGTTTCAATATCCATGATGTAGGGGGGTTCCTTGCTATTTTTTAAACATTTATTTTATTTATTTATGCATAAAAGAGCTTGGGTACAAGCCAGAGGTGTGGAGAGTGGGGTGAAGGGTTGTGAAAGGATTCACCAGAGACAGAGAGGGAGCAGAACAGGTGGATCTACTGAAATACACTGTTGAGGGTGCTACAGGGCAAGCCTATTGTGGGTCCTCACCTGTGCACTTAACGTGTCTTTTAATATTCAACTGCAGGTACACACAAAAAGATTAATAAAGGGTTATTTACAAAAGTAGGGGAAGTGAGAAAACGAATATTTCAGGGAGAAAGATAGGGTGATAAATTGGTAATGCGTCCTACCATTTCCGCCAACCTCGATTCCCAATGGCACACTGAGAGCCTGTGAAAGCCAAGAATCAAGACGAGCAGGAGGAGCAAGCGAAAAGCCAAAAACCAAGAGACCCCAAGGCCCACATATCTGGTTTTATAACCTGGCTGCTTACCTCCACCCTCAGGTCCCAGCAATTCTCCCTTCTTTGGTGATGGAATTTGTAGTTTCTTGTGTCTTGATGGCTTTGGTCTGGAGTTGGGGTGGAGTCTACAAAACCCGTGGAATTACCTCAGGGCATCCTTTCTCCCTAACAAGGGGAGCAACAGGCAACAGAGCAGACGTCTGCTGTGCAATATGGGTCAGCTGCCTGTCCAAACTTGTGCTGCAGTGGCTGCAGTTAACTTCATAGTGCTGAGACTTAACCCCTTTTGCCACAAGGGGTCTCTCATTTCTTCCTTTTCACGGTTTATTTCAAGTTTCATGCCTTTATGTTCAAGAAAATAGTTGGTATGATTTTGCTCTTAGCGTATATATTGGTGTTTGTCTTTGTCCCAATATATGATGAATCTTGGAGAATGATCCGGATGCACTTGATAAAAATGTGTACTTTTTGGATGAAGTGTCTTATAGATGTCTGTTAAGCCCATGAGGTCTAGGGGATTATTTAGAGCTCAAGTGTCTTTGTTTACTTTTTGTCTCATTGATCTGTTTATTGGCGAGAACAGTGTGTTGAAGTCTACTATTGGCGAGAACAGTGTGTTGAAGTCTACTACATGTCTTTTCTCTATGTCTGTTTTTAGAGATTATGGTAACTGTCTGGTATATTCTGGTGCGCCTACTTTTGGGGAGGATATATTGATGAGTGCTATGTCTTCCTGATGTATTGTCCCCTTAATTATAATGTAGTGTCCATCCATGTCTCTCTTTACTTTTTTTAATTTGAAGACTATTTTATCTGATATAAGTATAGCTGTTCCTGCCTTCTCTTTTGGTCCACTTGCTTATAAGATTGTTTTGCACCTTTTTAACTTTCAATTTGTTTTTCTTTTGTAATTAAATGTGTTTCCTGTAGACAGCAGAAAGTTGGGTTCTGTTTTTTAGTGCAACCTCGTATTCTGTGTCTTTTTATTGATGAGTTAGTCCATTTACACTTAGAATTAATATTGATACACTGGGCTCTCCCTGGTGGTGAAACAGGTTAAAGCACAGCATTATGAGGCTCTCCGTAGCCACTGCAGCACTAGTTCAGCCAGGGAGCTGACCCATATTTTGCGACAGACCTCTCCTGTCTCACCCACTGCTCCCCTCGGCAGTATTTCAGTCTATCTGCCTGTTTGTCGCAATCAGATATTCTCAGATCAGTTTCCCCAAACAAATTGCAATTGAGTCAATATTAATATGCTGTCACTCCACACTTTATTTCACACAATAATTAAATATTTGGGAGACAATTAATTCAACTTGCAGACAATCATAAACACCTTTGGTTTTCCACAGCCACTTCCGTAATAATTCCAGAGGTAGATGTTGGAAAACACAAGGTATTTACAATAATCACAGCACTCAACACTCAATCCTAACTACTCTATCGCTAACCCCTTGCAATCGCTCACCACGATTTGTTCTCTGCCATGGAGCAGTCACAGGAACCAGCCCTCAACGCTAGAGTGCCGTGACAGAGCTCCGGTCTCTCGAGGTCCCTCTACGGAGGATGAAGATCTTCTGCAGGTTCATCTCGGGCACTCTGGGCCCGTCCCTCCACAGAGGTCTCGCCATTCCAAGGGCGGTTGGAACACAGCCTATGCCCTTACCATGTTGAGCAGGCTCCAGAAGCAAAGTCTCCCATCCAGGCTCAGGGGCCTCAAAGACAGAGTTCCTTGCTCGAGCCACACCAACAGGTGCCAAAGGCAGAGTGTCCTGGCCCTGAGGCAGAGTCTGACCCGAAGGCAAAGTGGGGTCACTCCAGGGTTTTGTCTTGGCTCATGGTACCATTGGCCATGACAAAGCCAACAGTTTCTGAGAAGATCACAAGGGTTTTTATACTCTAGTTCTACTTTATCACTCACCACTCACTCAACCACTCACACATTACCTCATACATTTCATAGGCAGGGAAAAGCCCCTTTCATAAATATTCATTAACACATATATCACATCACACAGTAACAACTTTTGGAAAACTTTCAAATTTCCTTCAGGGTTTTTCTTTATCTCCTGGGTGCGGGTTGTCATGTGACTTTCTTCTGGCACCATCTGGCATCATGTTCACATGACCACTGCATACGAGCAGTGATATCTCTGCTGACAGATGGCATAGGTCACACCTTGGCTCACATAGCACTAGGTCTCTGTTGGTATGAGATACACAGCTGCACTGGTCATGTGCCGAATTTGCTGTGGTCAGTTTTAGCCACTTCATGCTGCTTACACTGTTCTGCTCCCCACTCTGTCTCTGGTGAATCCTCTCACTGCCCACACCTCTGGCCTGTACCCCAGTTCTATAAGCATAAATAAATATTTTACAAATGTATTGATACACTGGCATCTGTATTTGCCTTTTTATTTTCCTTTTTGTGATTCTATTCCTTACCTTATTCTGTTCTTCCTATTCATTGCTCTGTTGGTTCTGGTTTTAGGGATTCTTGTAATATATTTTGGAGTGGAGGCTTAGTAGTAATGAATTTCTAAAGGTTCTGTTTATCTGAGAAAGTTGTTATTCTTCCCTCAATAGAGGGAAGAAAGCTTTGAGGGTATTCTCAGTTGACATTTGTTGACTCGAAGTTTGTTTAAATATGTCCCTCCATTCTCTTCTAGCCTGCAATGTTTCTTCAGAGGAGTCTGATGTCAGCCTGATTGGTTTTCTTTTATGGGCTACCTATTTCTTCACCCTCATCAGTTTCATTATTTTGTCCTTGTTTGGACTCTTGGAAACTTTACTATTATGTGTCTTGCTGTAGTTTTCCTTTCATTATGGTAATTTGGTGTTTTTCTAGCTCCTTGTATGTCTATTTTCATCTCCTTCTTCGTGCTTGGGAAATTCTCTGTCGATCTCCCTGAATAGTTTCTCGGTTCCTTTGTCTCTGTTCTCACTTTCTGGGATTCCTATTACTCTCTCGGATGGCTCACAGTGAGTTAGTCCTTGCTGTTTAAGTATGGTCCACTGGAGAGCCTCATAGAGATGTGTACGATAGTCTTCCCAGGACCTGCTGGCCCCCTTGTGGTGTACAGAGGAAGGCAAAGAACAAGTGCAGAAAGACGAGTGAACTGTGGGTTGTCCAAAGTCTCTGATGATCTTCACTGCAGCTGTCACTATCCTACCATAAACAAAAATATTTTTTAAAGATTTTTTATTTATGCATACAGAACTGGGGTACAGGCCAGAGGTGTGGTGGGTGAGAGGATTCACCAGAGACAGAGTGGGGGCAGATCAACAAAGTACACTGGTGAGGGGAGCAGCGGGTGGATCAGGAGAGGTCTGCCGCGCTACGTGGGAAACCTCCAGGGCCGGGAATTGAACTCACACTGAAGTGGCTGCAGCCAACTTACAGTGCTGAGTCCTAATCCATTGCACCACCAGAGAGGGCCTGTTTGAGAGATTTTTAAACATGTTAGTCTATTCTTTTCTTGCCTGTAGTGTTTCACCCGCTGCTCCCCTCAGCAATGTACTCCATCAATCTGCCTGTTCTGCTCCCCACTCTGTCTCTGGTGAATCCTCTCACCGCCCCTGCACCTCTGGCCTGTACCCCAGATATGTGTACACAAATAAATAAATCTTTAAAAGAAAAAGAAAACAGTCCATTTCTCTGACAGTTGGCTTTGGGCATCTCCACTCTGCCAACTCTTGAATAAGACCTGATCTCCAGGTCTGAAAGGATGTAATGGTTCATCAGGAGGCATAAAGGTCCTCGAGATTGTAAAGTTGTGGATTACTGCCAGAACCTCTTGGATGTGTTTCACATATTGAAACAATCTTGTTTGATTTCCAGAGCGGCTTTCAGAAGGCCTGGGAGGGTGTTCCAAGTATGATTTCAAAGGGGCTTAATTGTAGCCCACTTCTAGGCGCCACTCTTATCTGAAGAAGGGCAAGGGATAACACCTGGTCCCAACACAGTTGTGTTTCTTGGCACAGTTTTGTCAAGGTCTTCTTTAAGGTATGGTTCAGTTTTTCAGTTTGTTCAGAAGACTGTAATCTCTATGCAACGTGCAATTTCCAGTTGATCTGTAAAGCATTGCTTACAGCATGAGTAATTTTAGAGACAAATGCAGGCCTCCATTATCACTCTGGATAGAGTCTGGAAAACCAAAGTGAGGGATTATCTCCTTTAGCAGCTGTTTTGTGATCTCTGAAGCTTTCTCTGTCTTGGTGGGGAACGCTTCTACCAGCCTGAGAAAGTATCCACAAAAGCCAGTAGATATTTGAATTTGCCAGTGGTACTAGGAATTTGTGTAAAATCCACCTGCCAGACCTCAAAAGGGCACTTGCTCCAATATTGAACCCCAATAGCTTTAGAGTGAGAGTCAGTCTTGGGGTTATTTCTGGCACATTTTTGGCAACCTCTAGTGATCTCTTGCACTAGTTTATGTAAATATGGGCCCTTCAAATATGGACACACTGTCTCTAATAAGGCATCTATCCCATAGTAGGATCCTTCATGCAGGTGTTTTAGTACTGTATATACTAGGGCCTCTGGAAGAAGTATCAATCTGTGGGAGTTTACTCTCCAAGTGACGCTGGGGTCAAACTCAGTAAATCCCCATTCACGAGCTCTCTTCTCATCTTGCTTGGTGTATTCAGGAGCATACCGAGTTATGTCCACAAGAGGGATGAGTGCACCCTGGAAAGCAGAATAGACAGTGGCCTTTGCCACCTGATCAGATGCCCTGTTGCCCTTAGCCATGTCAGACCCACCCTTCTGATGACCAGGACTATGCATCACGGCTGCAGCTGACGGTGAACCCACTGTCTTCAGCAAGGCCAGGATTTTCAGTGGGTGCTTAACATCTTTGTTACTGGCAGTAAGGAGTCCTTGATCCTTCCAAATAGCCCCATGCATGTGGAGAATAGTGAAAGAGTACTTTGGATCAGTAGATATACTGACTCTTTTATCTTTAGACAGTTCCAAGGTGCAGGTCAGGGCTATTAATTCAGCTTTCTGTGCTGACGTACCTGCTGGAAGAGCCTTAGCTTCTATGGTGTCCTGGAGCGTCACCACAGAGTATCTCGCACACCGACGGCCTTGCTCCATGAAGCTGCTGCCATCTGTGAATAGTTCCCACTCTGGATCTGGCAGAGACTGGTCAGTCAAGTCTGATTGGCTGGCATACACTGTGTCAATGATTTCTAAACAGTTATGGGTTGAATTGTCATTCTCAGATCCCTCTACATTGCTTGGAAGCAGTGTAACAGGATTTAAGGAATTAGAAATTTGCAGTTTCATGTTAGGATTGTCTAGCAAAGCTGCCTGGTCAACCAAAGTCCACCCTTTTGCTCTAGCAATGTTAAAACCTGATGCGGCACATACACGGTGATAGGCTGACCCAAGGTAAATTTCTCCACCTCGCAGATGATGTCACAAGTATGCAAACATGGAGGCCACCCCGTAGTGGTGTGGTCCAATTGTTTGGACAGATATGCAGCAGGCTGCGTTTCTGGTCCCCCAAATTGGATTAGCACACCTAGGCCAACTCCCTGTCTCTCGGGCACAGAATCTGAATGGTTTTCTGAGATCTGGTAGCCAGCTCTAATGCTGGAGCTGAGATCTACTTACTCTTTATTTCATCAAAGGCTCTTTGACATTCTGGAGTCTGGGACAAAATTTCAGTTTAGGCCTTTGAGAGCAACACATAAGGATTTTACTATCAATCCAAATTTAAGAATCCAAATCCTGCAAAACCCAGCCATACCCCAAAATTTGCACAGCTGCTTTCAGTTGCTGGGGACTTAAGGGCTGAAATTACCTGTTTTCTGTCATTTCTGTCATCAGGCTTCATTTTCCTTTCTTAATCTCAAGCCCCAAATGTGTCACAGTTTGTTTACATATTTGTGCCTTTTGAGGTGACATTTTGTAGCCACATTCCACCAGGT
Source organism: Condylura cristata (assembly GCF_000260355.1). Lineage (NCBI taxonomy): Eukaryota > Metazoa > Chordata > Mammalia > Eulipotyphla > Talpidae > Condylura > Condylura cristata. The sequence goes on along the minus strand of NW_004567154.1, from coordinate 588,625 downwards.
GGTTCAGTACCACTATGGTGTTTTCCAGACAAGAGTCATAGTCTGGACTTGCAATCAATAAATCATCCACATACTGTAATAAGATGCTTGTGGTGCCTCCTTTATGTTCCTTCCTCCATCAGTTCCACTGACCTGGAATCCCAAAGGCACTCTGACAGCCGATAAAAAGCCAAGAATCAAGCCAAGAGCCAAGAAGCCAAGAGACTCAAAAGCCAAGAGAGCCAGAGACCCCCCCCAAGGCCCACAGTCTAGTTTTATACCAAACCTGGCTGCTTAACTCCGCCATGATGGGATCTGTATTTACACAAGTCTTGATGGCTTTGGTCTGGGGTGGCAGTGGGGTCCACAAAGTGGAGTGTAGTTTGTCCAGGATATCCTTCCCCCTAGCAAATCCTCTCATCACACACTTCCCCCACCTCTGGCTTACACCCCAGGTCTATGCAAAAATAAATAATTGAAATATTTAAAAACCTAACAAACAAAGCAAACCAACTAAGCCCTCATTTCTTGTCCAACAGGCAAATTTGGGAGGATTGAATAGAAAAAGGGAGTGCATGGGACTGCCTTGGGGAACAGGCTAGGCAGATCATCTGATGCTAATTCAAATCAGGGTCACATCCTGGACAAGTGACCCTGACCAGTCAGTGATACCTGGAATATAAATAGAGTCTTGGGACTGTCACTCTCTCTCTATTTTTTAAAGATTCTTTATTTATGCATACAGAACTGGGGTACAGGCCACAGGTGCAGGGGCGGTGAGAGGCTTCACCAGAGACAGAGTGGAGAGCAGAACAGGCAGATGGACTGAAATTCACTGCTGAGGAGAGCAGCAGGCGGGTCAGGACATGTCCACCATGCCATGTGGGTCAGCTCCCTGGTCAGGGATCCAACTCCTGCTGCTGTGGCTGTGAATAACTTCATAATGCTGTGCTTTTACCCTGTTGCGCCACCAGGGAGGGCCTGGGACCGTAGCTCTTTCACAGCATACTTCTCATGTCATACCTGTTGCTTCTCTTAGTAGTGTATTTAAAAAACATTTTTTTCCCCATCTATGCCTGATGAATCCCTTTATCTCTGCACCTGAGACCACTGATAGCAAAATGTCAGGTTTCAGGCTTGGTCTCCCCACCAGGAACTGTACTCCAGGCTGCAGCGGCACTGAGTTGGGCCACTAGACCACCACGAGTTGATGTCTTATGAAGCTGCAGCAAAGCAAGCGAGAAAAGAGGCAGATTTGTTTAGAGAAAGAGAAAGCTTACTGAGGAGAAAGGGAGCAGAAATAAACCAGGCCAGGGAGAAGCAAGCCAGTCAAAACGGAGTGTAGAGCCTCAGGGAATACCCACCTTCTTTCCGTCTTCATTCTGGAGCTCCACCAGTCTCTTTGTGGTTGGTTAGCTCTTGGTGGGCTCACTCACTCCGCCTTAACATCTCCGTGTCCAGAACTAAGTTTCTGTGTCCCAGCCCTTAGAGTCGTTTTCTTTCTTTGTTGTCCACGTTCTGGAATGTCCTAGTCCTGGGGTATTTGATTAGTCCCCTTTGGAACGTGTTTCCCTTATCTCTAGAGCCTTTATTCCTGCAAGGTTTTTCCTATTCTATTCTGAACTAACGGGCTCTCCGCTTGCCTTATGCCACACTCCCCCTGGACAGATAGAACCTCTAGTTACTGTTGGTGAACATGGGCATCTAAGGGGGAGCAGTCGGGGCTCCATTGCAGAATGCTGTGAGACCTCAGAAGGACGGTGGATGTATCATAGGGCCCATCTAAGAGCCATCTGGAGGGTGACATCCTGCAGGCAAGAGATGATCCCCATGAAGGCACTGAGGATGGAGGGCCCAGCAAGAGAAAAATGAGAAAATGTTTTAGGAAGCGAATGCAAAAGGGGAGCCTCCAGGGCAGGAGTTATTTTCTAAGGACTAAGAGCAGGTAAGACCTTGTCTGGCTGGGCTTTTAAGACTTACCTCTTTAGAGCTGTTAATCTAAAACAAGAAAGTTTTATTAAGGAGGGCACAAACAAGTCAAACCAGCCCAACTCTAAGAATGCTGATGCCAAGGCATGTCTCCATGCCAAAGGCCAACATCCAAGGCCAGATATCCAAACAGATAAATGGTGCAGACTGGAGCCCAAGTTAGAAAGCCCACAAAAACAGTATGAAAGGAAACACACATCCTCTCTCATGCGCTATTTCTTCTGTCTCACCCACTGCTCCTCTCAGCAGTTTACTTTAGCAGAGCCACTGTTTCTGTTTTCTACTCTATCTGGTGAATACTTTCACCCCTGTGTCTTGGCAGCCTCGCCTTGATATTTCCCCCACTACAGTCCCCTCCTGATAGAGCCAAAGGTTCTGAACTTCAACCCAAGTGCCAGGGGCCTCAACAAATAACCCCTGGATATAGGTTAGGGAAAGCCTCAGAGCCTACTCCCCACCCAGCAAAGTTATGGGGCAGTCTTGCCACCCCAATGTGGCTCACCCCAGTGTGTCCAGAAGACAGGACCTCCCACCCATCAGTGGGTCTGAAGTACAAAGTATCCAGTCAAAGAGAATTTTCCTTAAGTCTTATGTCTAACGGGATTTGGATGTTGGAATTGTTAGAGACCTGTTGTAACAGGGTGGTCCCAGGAAAAGGGGAGGTTTCAGATTGCCTGCTCCACCCATGGGTGGGTGGAGTTGAGCAGGGAGGAGGAGAATCTGGAGAAGAGACTAAAGAAGGAAGGAAGAAAGAAAGAGATCCAGGAGACCTGGAGGAGGCACATGGACAGAGACATGTGAAGAAGCCACACTTGCTTCTCAGCCTTGAACTTGTACCAGGGACTTGGGAAACATGGAAGGAGACACTTGAAACAGATATGGGTGAGAGGCCCATGGGGAGGCTGAAAATGGCAACATTTATCTTGATTTTGCTCTTTTCCTCCCAGAATGATCCTGTCCCTTTCCTATGGGTTCCCATGAGGAAGTGCCTTAGTGGCCCTGCTTTGGGCCAACCCTGTTTGGGCATTTACTGATAAGGTGATGAGTAAATTTGGGTTTTTCATGTGGAAACTCTTGTATCTATTCTTTCTCTTCTCTTTGTTGCACACTAAGTGTATTAAAGTTCCTTTCCCTTGGGGCCTTCCCTGGTGGCACAGAGGGTTAAGTGCAGTACTATGAACTTGTCCACAGCCACTTCAGTGGTGAGTTCAATCCCTGGCCAGGGGAGCTGACCCACATGGCATGGCAGACCTCTCCTGTCTTGCTTGCTGCTCCCCTCAGCAGTGTTTCAATGGATCTGCCTGTTCTGCTCCCCACTCTGTCTCTGGTGAATCCTCTACCCCCCAGAACCTCTGGCCTGTCTCTCAGTTCTTGTATGCATAAATATATAAATCTTTTAAAAAAATAAAGTTCCTTTTCATTAAAGGTCTTACACACTAGAGTATGTTTTGTCTTGATGTGGCAGATGGCAGATCTACTTAAAACGGGCAGGTTTGGGGGTCTGGGCTTCCCTTTTCCCTGCCCTGTATTAATGTTAGTCCTTTTGTTACAGGGCAGGGAGAGAGGGGCACCACTGAGCCCCCAAACCTGCCTGCTCTAAATAGGTTCTGCCATCTGCTGCATCAAGACAAAACATACAAGACTTTCATGAAAAGGAACTTTGCCGCGCCAGCACTCTGGACTCTGAATCCAGCGATCCGAGTTCATATCTCGGTGGAATCTCCAGTTTGCCGCGCCAGCACGACAGCAGAGATGGTCTGAGCGAAGGACGTCAGGATTAAAACACACTTCTTGGTCAGCAAGCAAAGGCACACACTTTATTTTTCTCTCCTTCCCTATTTATACCCTTCAGCATGGAGCCTGGGGCTGGGGGTAGGCGGAAGCTCTCAGCAAGTGCATCAATAACATGCGACAATAACATGGGGGTCAAAGAACACAAGGTAGCAAACACAAGGCAGGAACACTTCCTGCCTCCTGTTTTTCTGTTCCAGCACCCATGGCTCATTCTTTGTTTCCACACAACAGTGTGCATATGATTCTGTGGGGGAGGTGGGGAGGTCTGTCGAGGCAAAGGACCCAACAAACTTTAATACAGTGAGTATACAACACAGAAGACAAGGAATATAATTTCTAAATCAAACACCTGAAGTTACCCATCCCCTTATGTGTAAAAGTCCACCCAAAGGGATTGGTCCAAAGCAAGGCCTGAAAGCCCGCCACAAGGCTAAAGCACCTTCTGACCGGGACCCATGGAAAAGGGTCAGAAATGGCCAGATAAGTCTGGGAGGAAGAGAGCTAAATCAAGATTAATATAGACGCTGCCATAGTGAAACTCCCCACGGGTCTCTCACCTACATCTGTTTCAATGGGCCCAGGGTCAAGAAACAAGCAGTTTCTTCACATGTCTCTCTCCTCCATGTGGCCTCCTCAGGTCTCCTGGCTCTCCACCCTGCTTCCTTCTTTTCCTTCTTTTCAGATTCCTTCTCTTCTTCACATTTCTCTTCTCTCCTCAGCTCCACCCTCCTTCTGGGTGAGGCAGGGAACCTGCAACTTCCCCTTTTCCTGGGGGCCACCCTGTTACACTTTCTTCTCTATTTCTTTTGGAAGAGGAATGTATACCCTATGCTTGACACAGTATTGTAATTTGGAAGCACATAACTTGTCTGTTTTCACAGGTTTACAGCTGTAACAGCTGCCTTTGAATGTACTGTACCTCAAGTCTCACCAATATCTGATTTGAATGACATTTAGATGAGACTTTGGATTTTAGAGTTGATGAGTTTGGCTTTTAGGACTGTTGAGATAGAATGAAAGTGTTTTGAGAAGGACATGAATGTTTGTGGGGGACAAAATGCCAGATTCATATACTGAAACTGTAACAGGGTGGTCCCTAGGAAAAGGGGAAGTCCCAGGTTCCCTGCCCCACCCAGAAGGAGGGTGGAGCTGAGCAGAGTAGAGCAGAGAAGGAATCTGAAGCAGAAGGAAGCAGGATGGAGAGCCAGAAGGAGACCTGCGGGAGCCACATGGAGCAGCAAGCATGTGAGGAAGAAACCATGCTTGTTTCTTGGCCCTGGACTGGTTGAAATTGATGTGGGTGAGAGACCCTTGGGGAGGTTGACTATGACAGCGTTTATCTTGATTTTGATTTTGCTCTTTTCCTCCCAGACTTGTCTGGCCATTTCTGACCATTTTCTATGGGTCCCGGCCAGAAGGTGCTCTAGGCTTGTGGCGGGCTTTCAGGCCTTGCTTTGGGCCAATCCCTTTTGGGTGGATTTTTGCCCACAAGGGGATGGGTAACTTCAGGTATTTGATTTAGAAATTTTATTCTTTGTCTTCTATATTGTATGCTCACTGTATTAAAGTCATTAAAGTCCTTTTTCATTAAAGCCTTATATGTTTTGTCTTGATGCAGGGGATGGCAGAATCTATTTAGAACAGGCAGGTTTGGGGGTTCAGTGGCGCCCTTCTCTTCCTGCTCTGTAACAAAACCAAATTACCCACTGTGATGGTTTTAAAAGATGGAGAGGTAGGAGGTGAATAATTCATGTGGGTGAAGTCTTCATGAAAAGAATTAGTATGGAATTAGTGCTATAGTGTAAACTCTGAGGGTATTTTTTTTACTTTTTTGTTGTGCAAATGCATGACTTCAAAGAGGAATTTCTTCACTCTCTTTGAGCATTTTGCCCACAGAATAAGCACACTGGGGCCTGAAGACTAGATAAAGAACCGGGCCTCCTATTGCTGAGTCACTTTTGTTTTGGAAATCTTGGTTGATTTCAATAACTGCCCGTTTGGGATGTTTGTTTGTTCTCTCTCAGAACTTTAAATTCCCTCTTTTATATTTCAAATTCAGGCTCTCCTAACCTTCGAAAGCAGAACCCCAGGTGCTAGCTCTCTTTCTCCCTCCTCCCCGCCCCCCAACTGTGTGACCCAAGCATGCTGTGTAATTTACAAGTCTTGTAAATATTAGACCTTTGTTTTTTTCAAAGTTTCTTGGTTATTGCTGGGTTACCATTACTAATGTTAAAAACGCCCCCATTCCTTGCCCAGCAGGCAAGCTTGGGAGCCTTGACTAGATAAAGGGACTATATAAAGTTGCTATGGTAACAGGCGTCCCTATCACCTAAACCATGAATATTAAAGCAGGACCAGAACACATTCTAAGTCAAAAAGTATTGTCTTTTTGACTGGCCCTCCCTGGTGGTGCTGTTAGGACACAGCACTGTAAGCAAGAAGTAGCCACTTCCAGTAGCCACTTTCGTGCAAGTTCGATCCTGGTCCCTGAGGTGACCCACATGGCCCTGCACACCGCTCCTGTCTCGCCTGCTGCTCCCCACAGCAGTGTACTTTGTTGATCTGATTGCTCTGTACTCCCCACTCTGTCTCCCAGTGAATCCTCTCTCCGCCTCTGCACCTCTGGCCTGTACCCCAGTTCTGTATGATTTTAAAAGATTTAATTAAATCTTTAAAAAGTTAAGACCAGAGTCTCAAATCCTTGGTGTGCAGATGACATCTTCCATTGGACTGGAGTGTTAATTTTTTAAAAAGATGTATTTATTTATACATACACAACTGGGGTACAGGCCAGAGTGCAGGGGCAGTGAGAGGATTCACCAGAGACAGAGTGGGGAGCAGAACTGGCCGACTGATGAGTACACTGCTAAGGGGAGCAGTGAGCGGGTCAGGAGAGGTCTACCACGCCATGTGGGGCACTTCCCTGGCCAGGAGTTCAGTTTTGTAGTGCTGTGCTTTATTTTTTTTTAATTTTTTTAAGAGTTTATTTTTTTTTAAAGATTTATTTATTTATTCATACAGAATTGGGGTACAGAGATGCAGATGGTGAGAGGATTCACCAGAGACAGAGCGGGGAGCAGAACAGGCAGATCTACAAAGTACACTGCTGAGGGGAGCAGCGGGCGGGTCAGGAGAGGTCTGCCGCGCCATGTGGTCATCTCCAGGGCAGGCGGGAATCGAACTCATGCGGAAGCGGCTTTAGATTCTCAGTGCTGCGCCACCAGTTAGGGACCTGGAGTGTTAATCTCCAGCAAACTTCCACGTCTTTAGCTGCCTGGGTGCTAATCTTCACCAAGCTACTGCCCCTCGCATGTATTCGTTAGATAGAGGCTCTTTAGTGAGCTTTATTTGGTATAAAAGACATTTTGTTTGATATAAAAGACATTTTATACCAAATGCAAGCATTTTCAGGGGTACCATGTTTTCAGGTGCCCCCCCCTGCCTGTTGGATGGAGCTATCTGCTTTCCTGCGGCCAAACAAACCATAACTCACTCCTCAAGGTCCATGTCTTCAACTTTTGGTGGAACGAGACAAGAATTTGCTGACTGCAATACTGTCTAACCCCTTGCTCTGTTGCAGGGTATTTCAATACATGTGCCTTTTCTGTTCACTCTGTTTCTGGTGAATTCTACCACCATGCCTCTGTCCTCACCCAATATTTCTCCTCACTATCTCATCCTGTTAGTCCATGGGGTTAAGGCCTATTATGGTTAGAAGAACAAAATGGAAATGAGCTTCTACACTCTCGAAAGGTAATAATCTAGAAGTGATAATGCATCCCTGGAAGAATACAGAGATTAATGGCACCATACAATGTTACCGAACGCCGGTCTCAGTTTCCCTCAGCCAATAAAAGGAAACAGTTTGAGGGAAAAGAAAGTGGTTTTATTTGTCGACGAATGAGGAGGGCAGCAGACTCATGTCTGAAAGACCACCGTCCTGCTCTTTGGCAGCTTACAGGGCTATTTACACAATGTTCAACAAAGAAAAGGGGAGGTGGGCGAGTGTCCACAAAGGAGAGGGAGTAAAAGTTAGTACTGGAATGGAGACCAGTGGGCACCAGCCTTTATTTACACAAAGACAAACAAAAATGGGGAATCAGCAAGAGTAATGGGGAGGAGGCAGGGGCCGCACAGGGAGGAAGAGAAGTTGGCTCAGCAAGCTTTCCCACCATTTGCTTTTGTTTGGGATTCCTTTCCCTGACCCTAAACTGGTCAAGGAAGAGGAACTGCAAGGAGAACAAACTCACAATCAACTAAGAGCTCTGGGAAAACCAGTTCTGTCATAAATTTGTCAAAGAAGGCAAATCCGCAAATGCTTATCTGAGAGCACATTTGCTGTATCATACTCCCCACTCTCGGTTATGACCTTCCATTTCTATAGGAGAAGGGGCGTCACATCTTCTGGCTGCTTCCTGCTGAACAGGGTCATCGTAGTGGGTTTACCATGGAAGGCCTTTGTGGCAGTGTGGCAGCAATAAAGTATATAACATATCATAGTCCTAAAGGTAATAGATATAACCTTTTTGTTTTTCAAGATCATGACATTTAGGGTACAGTCCTATCTGAAAATGACTGAGCCTAACATAGTTATTGAGTTATAACTTTCTTCTAGCCTCATCCCAATTGTATAAAATAGTGAGTTAAATTCAATTTTAAACAATTTTATCTATATTTGCATAAGCTCATAGGGCAGGATAACAAAGCAGAGTATTGTTGGCTTTGTTGAAAATTTTACAGGGCCTAGAGTGAGCGTTTAGCACCCAGTCCATGCAGGCGTCATCAAAATCACAGAAGTCACTGTCACCTGAGACTTTCAGGGTTTTTCAGCCCTCCAAAGGAGGCAAGGCAGCTTCCTCACATCTCATGGAGGTCTTTGGAATCCGATGAGCAAGGGGACAGACTATTCTTGGCTCTGCTCTTCTCAGCTCAGCTCAAACTGTACTGTGCCCAGAAGAATTTCAATCAAAGCCTTGTAACAAAACATGTTTTTAAATTTTTAGTTTAAGGAGAAGTAAATAGAACTTCCCATTGAGATTATGCAAAGACAGACATACTGTCCTGGAAATACACCTATTGCCTACAAGATTTCTGGGATGTGGAAAGAGAAAAGCAAATATTCCAATTTGTTCATAAGAGGATGCAAATTGCCACTGTTAAGATCGCAGCCCACATTTAGAAAAGTTTTTTAGAAATAAAGAAAACAATTAAAACCCAATATTTAAAAAAAGTAATTAAATATCATACAAGTCCTCCTTAGTGTACTTTTACATGTATTCAGTCTTGATTATCTGTTGGCATTTTTATAAATCCATTTTTAAAGTCTCAGCAGGTCATTTTTAGTTCCAAAGCATATCTATACTGTCAGTCTCTCTTTGTGATTTTTTCTTTTAAGACAAAGTTTAGCATGTAACCTTCAGAAATAACAAAACTTGAAAATGACCATACCTGGAATTATGGCATAAAGCAAAAGACAAGGATATTTGCTCAGTTTTGTCACACACACACACACACACACGCACACACACACATTTTTTCAGAATGCCTTAATTTCCTACATTATACTGAAAAGTTATGACTTTTTGTCAATAACAATGTTGGGTTTTTTTGTTTGTTTGTTTTTGTTTATATGCAGTCTTAACATCTCCAATTTGGTCCAATGAGTTTAGCATTTTCCTACAAGGAAAATGATTTACTAAGAGTCCCAAAACATCTTAAATCATTGCACTGACCAAAAACTCTACCACCCCTGAAACTTGAATCCA
>NW_004567154.1:576773-578878 GCF_000260355.1 Condylura cristata | reverse complement strand
CAGCGGGCGGGTCAGGAGAGGTCTGCCATGCCATGTGGTCACCTCCGGGGCAGGCGGGGATCGAGCTCATGTGCAAGTGGCTTTTGCTTCTTAGTGCTGTGCTTTAACCCGCTGTGCCACCAGGGAGGGCCCAAAAGTGTATCCATTTTTAAGATGTTCAACAGTGTCAACAGGACATTTTTCAGCCATCTACATCTTAAGGTGAAAGAGAACCAAGGTTTTAGATTACTCCAACAGCCCTCAGTTTTATTAGTCATCAAGGACTAATAAAAGCAGTTTAAGAATACCTGAGTCCTCACTGTAGCTGAAGAAGAAATTAAAGTTAGGTTTTACATAAGTACACCATTGACAGTAAACACGAATATTTCTAAGACAAGTTATTTTAATCACATAACATCCCTTGAAGAAACCTTTTTAGATTTTTAATACTTTTTAGTTTACACCATTTTAAAGATACCCATATCATTTGGACACCAAATTTTTTTAATTTATTTTTTATTACAAAAGTTTATTTTTACATCATTTTGTACTTTTTTTTTTCCATTGGACACCAAATTTTTAAGACCTTAGCATATTGGGTTTAAAGACATTTTTTTTAAAGATTTTATTTATTCATACAGAACTGGGATACAGGCCAGAGATGCAGAGGGTGAGAGGATTCACCAGGGACAGAGTGGGGAGCAGAATAGGCAGATCAACGAAGTACACTGCTGAGGGGAGCAGCAGGAGGGTCAGGAGAGGTCTGCCGCGCCATGTGGGTCACCTCCAGGGCAGGCGGGAATCGAATTCATGCTTCATGCGGAAGTGGCTTAAGCTTCTTAGTGCAGTGCTTTAACCAGCCGCGCCACCAGGGAGGGCCCTTTAAAGACATTTTTAACCCACCTTGTTACACTTACATCTCTAGTCATGATATTTTCGTTTTTAACCCTTATATTGTAAGACCGTTAAGGCAGAAATTTATCTTTATGTCCATAGACCCAAAGGAGACCTCCCCCCTCCTCCTTATAATAATTAGGCAACAGAGCATTCAGTGCCTCAGCAGGGGCACAGTGGCACTTCAAAACCAGGAGGGAGTGTAGAAGCAGGAAACTCCCATAGCGTCATCAGGTCATCCAGAGCAAGGAAGTCAGGCTCCTTGCCCTGAAAAAGTCCATCAGTCACTTCTTGAAATCTTCAGCTTACACCAAGGCCTTTTGCCAACATAACTTTAGCTAATTAATAGGTCAGCCTGACATTTTTACTTTAAGACATTGTAAGGCTTGTTACACTATTGTTCGTTTGTGGTCGATAGCACATTTATAAGCACATTTTAGCTTATCTTTTACAATAAAAGGCAAAAGTAAACCCGAAAACTCATTAAGTAGCCAACAAATCCAAACTTAGTAGATCCTTAGTTTTATAGGAGAAATACACCACCATTTAAATAATGATAAAAAGAATAATTTAGATTTATATACCAGAGATTTTTGTTTGTTTTTAAGATGATGACAAGAAGAGGAGAAAATATATATATCAATTAAGGATCTTACCTGAGGAACAAAGGTTCTTTTCTAAAGGGAAGAAATAATGTGTTTAGTCTCTTCAGAAAAGAAGTTTATCAAAAGAAGTTTATGTTTCAATGAAACAATGTTTATCTTTGTTAACAAACAATGTTTCTTTGTTAACATAGACTGAGTCAATTACTATATATATTTTTGCAACTCCAAGTTGTTGTTGCTTTAATTAAACACATTTAAACATATAAGTATTAACTCCCAACATTGTCATTCATGCTTTAATTAAGCCATTATAGTTTGAATTTGTCTTTGTTTATCAAAAACTTTACATCGCAATCTCAAAATTTGTTTTTATCAGAAACTTATATAGGTGCCACTTATGATAATTTTTAACACAGTAACTCTCCATAGACAAAAGACAGGAAGGCAAAGGCACAGACACAGAGATCTTTTTCATTTAGGTTTTGGCCATTTGTGCTAACTTTTTTTTTTTAACAAAGATTTATTTATTTGTGCACACAGAACTGGGGTACAGGCCAGAGGCTCAGGGGCAGCGAGAGGCTTCACCAGAGACAGAGTGGGGAGCAGAACAGGCAGATCGACGAAGTA
>NW_004567154.1:574439-576673 GCF_000260355.1 Condylura cristata | reverse complement strand
TCTGCCACGCCATGTGGTCACCTCCGGGGCAGGCGGGAATCGAACTCATGCGGAAGTGGCTTTAGCTTCTTAGTGCTGTGCTATAACCCGCTGCCCCATCAGGGAGGGCCCATTTGTGCTAACTTTTAAAAATAGTTATTTTACCAATACTTGTGTCAACACCAACAATTACTAATTTATCATTTTTCCTTTTAACTAAGCCCTTAAATATGAAAACATATTTCAAGTTACATTTGTAAGAATGCTTCTTAATTTCCAAAGAAAGCAGGGCAGAAGATATCCTATCAGCTTTTTGATATAGGTGTTTCATTCAGGCAGAGCTAAGAAGACCTGCATGGTTGCAGGCGGGCAGCCTTAGGAGAGCAGCCTCCACTGAGGGAGGTCAGTGCAGAAAGGTCCAGGCAAGTCAGGGCAGGCCGGAGGCTGCTGCCCTGCAGAGGGAGAGAGTGGGTGGGAAGAAGCACCGGCATAGGCACAGGTGGGCAGAGGATCTGCCCTGGGTCAGAGCAGAGACTGTGAGCTGGCTCAGTGGCTATGCTAATCCTTTTTACCCTCAACTCTCTGTGTGAGTTAATATTGTGATGCCTTTTTCTCCATCAGAGCCATTTTTAAAAGACAAGCATAAAGCTAGTTTTCGTTTGACCCCACAAACTGGGCCTGCTCCTAGAAAAGATGCTCTTAGGCAAGACAGAAAAAAAATACCTATCCATGGGCCATGAGAGGACAGGAGAAAAGACAGATTACAGAAACCTAGATTTTATTTTTTGAAACTTATAATTTTTAATGGTCAATAAGATGCTTAGAGATTTTCCAACCAACTAGCAATCCTCCTTCATAGCTGACTAGAAAGTCCAAAATAGGTTTGACAAAACAAACTAAACCTAATTCTGGAAGTCTCAAAGAGTGCGATCCAAAGAGGCCAATAAATTTGGAAGAAGAAGAAATGCTCACCTGAAAGTGGAAAATACTTTCTTCAGCTTATTTGCTTTCAATTTTTTTTTAAATAATGACTGGTAGATACTGAATTAGTTGTCTGACTAGATACGTAAAAGGCAGAAAAATTCCAAACTTTAAATTATCCAAGACCTGATTCCAGATAGTTGCTTGAATTTTTTTACACAGACACAAAGTTACTTGCACAAAGTAAGGAAAAGAAAGGCAAGTAGAAGCCCTGGCAAGGCCCACTGTTCTCACTGGAACAACCCGGCTCCCAGTCACCTAGCCAATGTCCTAGAAGAGTCAGGGTTATCCTCAACTGCGTATAGCCAAATCACCTGAACTGACACTGGATTTCAGGGTAAGATTTTAGATGAGGACAGATAAAAGGACCAGTGTGGGGAAAAAAAAGAGTATTTCCTGGCTTTTGTGTTGGAAAAGCTATCAGTCTATTCCCACTCTCAGTTGTTCCTGGGCTCCTACAGGGGAACAAGGACAGGAGCTGCTTCTTAGACGTCAGTTTGTAGCTACAGGTTGAGCACTCAGTTAACGTTTTCCCCATGGGGCTTCAGGTGAACCAGATACGGCGCCTCTCATAATTTTAACCAAATCCCTGGCTTCCAAAAACAAATGGGAAATTCCAAATAACAGACCAAATGTTTCCTGATTCCCACTCAACCGGGCCTAACACACCAAAGGTGCCCCAAATAGAGGGAAACTCCTCCCTCCCAAACTGGTCTGCCCCCTGAGGGGGACTCAGATCCCTCCAAAATGTGTGTAGGCAGATCCCTCCAAAATGTGTGTAGGCAGATCCCTCCAAAATGTGTGTAGGCAAGGGTCTCAGCGTGTACGCCACCGGGGGAACTTACTGCACCAAACGCCAGGGGACCGCGGCTTTCCATCCAGTTTCCATCTCCTCAAAGATGAGTCCACAGGGCAGAGAAGAGCTTGCCTCTCCCGAGGAGGACCTGGGAGGTTCCCTGGAGCAAAAATCCCCTGCAGCTGCTGGGACTCTCCTTCATCCTCCTGGAGAAAGGTCGCTCCCACTCAGCAGGAGGGTCTGGATGCCATTGGGATGTCCCGGCCCCACTCTGACAGCGTGGACAGGTAAGCCCTGGCGTGCTGCCTCAGCCAACTGCTCCATCCGTTGGAAGGTCAGAGTTGGGGTTGGAAGAGCCCAAGTGGCATCCACCTCCTGGCTGACTCGCCAAAATTGTTACCGAACGCAGGTCTCAGTTTCCCTCAGCCAATAAAAGGAAATAGAGTTTGAGGAAAAAGAAAGTGGCTTTAAACTGGGG
>NW_004567154.1:569007-574109 GCF_000260355.1 Condylura cristata | reverse complement strand
ATGGAGACCAGTGGGCACCAGCCTTTATTTACACAAAGACAAACAAAAATGGGGAATCAGCAAGAGTAATGGGGAGGAGGCAGGGGCCGCACAGGGAGGAAGAGAAGTTGGCTCAGCAAGCTTTCCCACCATTTGCTTTTGTTTGGGATTCCTTTCCCTGACCCTAAACTGGTCAAGGAAGAGGAACTGCAAGGAGAACAAACTCACAATCAACTAAGAGCTCTGGGAAAACCAGTTCTGTCATAAATTTGTCAAAGAAGGCAAATCCGCAAATGCTTATCTGAGAGCACATTTGCTGTATCAACAAGACTAAAGAAGTATGTGTGAAAGAGATAGGCAAGATGGCAGCAATGAAGATGCCAGACTCATCTCCTCCACAGATTGGCAATCAAATTGCAATAAAACAAAATCAACAAATCCTTAAAGATAAACAAAGGACTATTATGTATGTCAGGAGCAATGGTGGGGTGAAAAGGGGTAAGCAAACTGTAATTAGACTAGTTAAACTGACATGCTGTTGGGTGGTGCAACCCATGAAGGGGAGGGCAGCTACTATAAGGAACCCCTCTGTTGTGCACTCAGGGTAACAGGCACACATCCTGACTTTGGGACCTGGTACTGTTAGAGCTTGGGAGAAAGGGAAGAGCACCGTACCTAGTTTAGAAATCTGTATGTACACACAGTGTAGGCTGCACACAAACACCGTATGACTAGCTATTTTCTTTGATTTAAAATCCATGTCTTGGGCCCTCCCTGGTGGCGCAGCGGGTCAAAGCACAGCACTAAGGAGCTAAAGCCACTTCAGCATGAGTTCGGTCCCCAACCTGGAGGTGACCCACAGGGCGTGGCAGACCTCTCCTGACCCTCCTGTTTCTCCCCTCAAAGTGTACTTCATCGATGTGCATGTCCTGCTCCCCGCTCTGTCTCTGGTGAAACCTCTCACAGCCCCTGAACCTCTGACTAATACCCCAGTTCTGTATGCACAAATAAATAAATCTTTAAAAAATAAAAATAAATAAAACCCATGTCTTGAACTGTGATTGCTGCCTCAGAGACACCTGAGTAAGTGTTGGACATCGACACCACCAGAAATTAACCATACCGTACATGGGTCAAGATGACCAAGAGGAGACAGCAAACTCTGGAGTCTATGCATCACAAAGACTGTTCACTCATGATTAGACACCTTTGTTTAACACACTAGAAAAAGACTAGTTGGACATGAGGCATCAGAAAGGTTTCTTAGGGTCATGTGGCTGCCATTCTCTCAGATGGCAAACTTTCTGACAAAGTACACCTCATAGATCCTGTGTCTGTTCATTGGCTTTGGTAATTGGGCTTTGGTAGCCCAACCCCGGCATTTCTGGCAACAGCACTGCACTGGATAAGTGGGTACACAGAATTAGCATACAGCAGAGAAGGCATACGAGTAGGGAGCTATATGATCAGGGATGCAGAGTGAAGATTATGGGCATGGGCCTGAGGTTCCCAGTCTAGAACAGCTTAAACGTGCAGATAGAACCCCAACTTGTGGGGAGAGTTAGATTGAATCAATTGTTTCTCCCCAGAGAAGCGGCTACTATTTGTAACCAGAGGCTGTGGTGTTTGAAATACCTACCTTACCCACGGGTCCAAAATGGAGACAACTGAATGCTCTCACTGCCAAGAGCGTAAGCACCAGGATCTTAATAATAGGAGCAAGTGCCCCTGGCTAAGGCTCCATAAAGTCAAAAGCAAAGAGAAAAATTCCGGTTTGTCAACCTGTCTTAATCATAATTCACACGCAATGCTACAACCAGAGCTCAGACGTAGCCAAATGGTTGAAAAGAGCACGAGCCTGTACGAAACTTGTCGGCCAAAGAGCAAGCCCCTGGGGCTCACTGGGACATCCCGTCACACAAGCCAGGTCCGCATAGCACTGCAGAAAACCTGAACTAATGCTCCACACTGGAGGTGACGTCTGGTGCCCTACTTTCCAAGTTCCTTCCTACTTGCTAGTCTATACTGGCACCAGTGACCCCAGCCATCTGAGCAGCTGAAAAGGCAGCAGGTCATGAGATAATAGGCACCTAGGGTCCAGGTAATAAATGCTAGGGTTATACCCAGCTTCATGTAGGAGTGCTATATAGCAAATTTATTGATTTTAGAAAAAGAAACTCCAAGTAAGGAAACTGAAATAATAATCATAACACTCCTAAAAATCAAAAGCCTAGTACCAGAAGGCTTCACAAGTGAATTCTACCAAACCTTGAAAGATGAACTAATGCCTATATTGCTCAAGCTCTACAAAAAAAAAAAAAGTGAAAAAGAAGAAATACTTCCAAACACATTTTATAAGAACAACATTATTCTAGTGTAAAATCAACCAAAGACTGGGCCCTCCCTGGTGGCGTAGCAGGTTAAACTGCAGCACTATGGAGCTATCCACAGCCACTACAACACCAAGTTCAATCCCCAGTCAGGGAAGTGACCTACATGGTATGGCATACTTCACCTGACCCGCCCACTTCTCCCTTCAGCAGTGTATTTCACTAAATCTTCCTGTTATGCTCCTTGCTCTGTCTCTGGTGAATCCTCTCAACCTCTGGCCTGTACCCCAGTTAGCATATGCATAAATAAATAAATCTTTAAAATAAAAAAGACCCAACATCCATTTACGATGAAAACCCTCAAAAAACTGGGAATAAAGAAATATACCCTAACATAATAAAAGGCATTTATAACAAAATCACAGCTAACATTCTCAATGGTGAAAAACTGAAAGCTTTTCCACTAAGATCTGGTACCAAAAAAGGATGTCCATTCTCACCTCTACTATTCAGTGTGGTGTTGGAAGTTTTGTCTAGAGCAATTAAGCAAAAGAAAGACATAAAATCAACACAAATAAATCAGTTGCCTTCCTATATACAAGAAATCAGATAGAAAAGGAATAAATTAAGAAAGTGATCCTGTTTGTAATTATACCAAAAAACAAATAAATACTCAGGAGTAAACTTAACAAAAAAGGTAAAAGATCTATACAAAGAAAACTATAAGACATTGTTGAGGGCTTCCTGGTGGCCTACGGATTAAGTCTCAGTGCTACCACCATGAAGGCCTAAGTTTGATCCCCGGCCAGGGAGCTGACCCACCTGGCACAGCAGATCTCTCCTGACCCGCCTGCTGCTCCCCTCAGCAGTGTTCTTCGTCCATCTGCCTGTTCTGCTCCCCGCTCTGTCTCTGGTGAATCCTCTCACTGCCCCTGCACCTCTGGCCTGTACCCCAGTTCTGTATGCATAAATAAATAAATAAAACTTTTTGAAAAACACTGTTGAAAGAAATAGAAGAAAACACAAAGAAATGGAAAACTATTCCCATGGATTAGAAAAGATTCAGCTAATCCCAATAAAAACATCAATTGCATTTTTTCAAAGAACTGAAGCACAAAAGTCCCCGAATACCAAAAGCAGCCCTGACAAAGAAGAAAGAATGAGGTATCACACTTCCAGGCCTCAAATTATATTTACAAGGCCATAATAAATTAACACAAACTGGTACTGAAACAGAAACAGACATACAGTCCAATGGAAGAGAGTTGAGAGCCCAGAAATAAATCCAGATATATATGGACAGCTAATCTACAACAGAGGAGCCAAGAACATATGCTGGAATAAGGATGGTGTTGGGAAAACTGGACAGCTGCACGCAAAAAAGTAAAACTAGGCCAAGTCTCACAACACATACTAAAATAAATTCAAAATGGGTCAAATACTTGCATGTAAAACCTGAAACTATAAAATACATAGAAGAAACACAGGTGTTACATTTTATGACACAACCTTTAGTGATGCCTTTAGGGATTCAACAAGGAAAACAAAAGAGAACATAAAGAGCTGGGAATACATCAAACTAAAAAGCTTCTGTACAATGAGGGAAACCATAACTAAAATAAAGACGCCCTACTGAGTGGGAGAAAATATTCACACCCCATATATCTAACAAAGGACTGATATCAAAGATATACAAAGAACTCATAAAACTCTACAAAGACGAAACAAATAACCCAATAGAAAAATGGGCAGAACTGAGCAGACACTTCTCCAGAGAAGATATACAGACTGCGAACAGACACATGGGATAAAGGTCACCATCACTTATCATTAGGGAAATGCAAGTCACAATGTGCAAGCCACAATGAGATACCACCCCACGCATATGAGAATGACCCACATTGAAAAGACCAGAAACAACAAATGCTGGTGAGGATGTAGAGAAAAGAGAACCCTCCTACACTACGCCGGTGGGAAGGCAGGTTGGTCCAGCCCTATGGAAGCAGTGTGGAGGTGTCTCAAAGCATTGAATATGGGTCTGCCATCAGACCCAGTAATTTTACTCCTAGGCATCTACTCAAAAACGTCATAAACACTAATTTGAAAGGAAACTTGCAGTGTTATTTACTATAGCTAAATAATGGAAAGAAACTAAGCACCTCCAAAGAGAAGAGTGGGTCAAGAAGATGTGGGACATATACTTAACGGAGTAGTAATCAGCCATCAGAGAAAGATAAACACATGCCACTTGCAGCAACATGGATGGAGCTTGAAGAGATAACGCTAAGTAAAATTCAGAAGGAGAAAGAGAAATACCAGCTGGCATCTCTAATATGTGAACTATAAAGAAAAGAGTCAGATAGAGACAAGCTTAAAAACGAGCCCTCGATAGTTGGCGATAGCACTGATGCCTTCAAAGGGGAGGGGGGAAGGAGGGAAGGAAGCACAATGGACTGTGGTGGTGGAATATGGGGGAGTGGGTGATGGATGCCCTGCAGCGCCAGATGGTGAGGGTATCCAGAGAGTACCTCACTTAAAATAAATAAATACATTTATTAAATAAATGAAAGGAAACTTCCCAGGACAACCCATGAAAACTGAAAATGAAGAGACAGACCATATCACAAATGCTGGAGCAAAATTAAGCAAAGGATGGCGGCAGAGTAAAGACGCCGAGATCACCGCGTCCTAGCGGGCATAGGAATTGAGGACCGAAAACGGACTATAGACTCACTTACTACAAGTTTTAACCCAAACGAAAACACCCTGGACTCACTAGAAGGTAGATAACTG
>NW_004567154.1:562665-563432 GCF_000260355.1 Condylura cristata | reverse complement strand
TGATTTGGTGATGGGAAACCCGTGGGGATTACAATTGAGATGAAAAAAAAATGTGCTAAATGATGTAAAAATAAACTTTTTAATAAAAAAAAAAATTAAGCAAAAACAAAAAACCTGGAGACATCCCAATCCAGCAGATCTGAGAACTCTGCCTGAGTTGTTTCTTTTTTTAATTTGTTTATTCACTTATCCATAGAAGAACTGGGGTGTAGGTCAGAGGTGTGGGGGGTGAGAGGATTGACCAGAGAAAGTGGGGAACAGAACAGGCAGATTAACTGAAATACACTGCTGGGGGGAGCAGTGGGTGAGTCAGAAGAGGTCTGCTGGACCACGAGGGTCACCTCCTGCTGGGGCTCAAACAAACGCAGGCCATGTTGGCGGTAGTGAGTCATAGTGCAAAATGGAGAGCTCCTAGGATCAGAACAGACTAGGAAAAGCTTTGGTGGAATAATGCAGTCGCCAGGAGTAAGGGCAACAAATTCCACAGGGAACTAAGCAAAACAACCCAGGACTAGGGGCAACAGGACATGACAGAACAGTTATAGCCATGCTTGCTGAACTCAGAAAAATGATAAAGAAATAGGACTCTAAGATAAGGGCTGGGACACAGAAACTTAATTCTGGGCACGGAGATGTTAAGGCGGAGTGAGTGAGACCACGAAGAACTAACCAATCACAAAGAGACTGGTGGAGGCCCCTCCCTGGTGGCGCTACAGGTTAAAGCACAGCACTATGAAGCTCTCCACAGCCACTGCATCATGAATTCA
>NW_004567154.1:557483-562005 GCF_000260355.1 Condylura cristata | reverse complement strand
TAGAGGTATTTGGAAAAGACAGAAATTCAACACTTGAGGGATTAGTTTCAAAACTGCTTAAAAATTACTTTGTCAATAATATCCATAATTATTTTTGTTTTAATCAGCTAATATTTTCAAGCATATATGCATGATACATTCCTATGTATTTTGGAAGGCAGCTACGCTCACCAGTATACCACCAACGCGCCCTGATATTCCTATGTATTTTGTAGGTAATAATGTATATAATCTTGCAAAATTATGAAGGAAAAATATTATTATGGAATTATAAGTCAATAAGTTATGTGTGTTGGAGTTGAAGAGAGAGAGAGGGAGAAACTGGTGAAGCTCTAGAATAACTAGGGAAAGAAGGTCTATATTCCCTAAGACACAGCTGCACTTCTGTGCCCATGCCCCTCCTAGGCTTGGTTCTACTGGCCTGAGAGTCCCACTTTATTTCTGCTCCTTTTCTGCTGAATAAATTTTTTCTTTCTCTAAATAAATTTGTCTCCTTTTGCTTGCTTGCCTGAGCATCAGAGGATTTCCTGCTGCAGCTTCGGGACACCAACCCATGGTAGTCTAGAGGTTGGCACTCAGCACTGCCACTGCAGGCTGGGACCCATTCCTGGTGGGGAGACCAGGCCTGAAACCCTAAAATTATGTATCAATAATGCTGAGACTTAACCCCTACACCACCAGGGAAGCCCTGCCTGAGAGGTTTGAGGTAACAGTTATGACCATGCTTACTGAATTAAGAAAAACAGTGGGTGATGCAAAACAGGAACAATAAAAATTGAGAAAATACGAGACTGTTGCAAATATAATGCATGTAAAAAAAGCTATGTTATTTTTAAAATACAACAGTAGACAAACACAACCCATAGAGAGAATCAGCAAGCTTGACTGTACAGGGGGGGAGAACACACAAACGGCACAAGAGAAAAAGAATTAACAAAGAAAACAGAAAGGGACTTCGGATAACCTAAAGAAAAGTAGCTGTGGTGATGCCTATCATCTCCACTTAGCTCAGTGGTTTATACTGTGTAGAAGACAGATGAAACTTGGATAATGACTTTGGATTTCACAAACGTAATCAGGTACTGATTGCAGTTGTAGTTGCTGTTCCAGATATTGTAACATTACTGAACAGTTCAGTATATAACCCCTGGGAACCTGGTATGCAGGAACTGGCCTAGCGTGTGACTTTTTTCTATACCAATTTTTAAGGATTACCAGAAACCATTTGCTATTACCCTGTAAGAACAACAGTGTAACTTCACAGTGTTGCCTCAGGGTGATATAAAATCTCCTGGTTACTGACTTAATATAGTATGCAGAGATCTTGCTCTTTTTCTTTTCTTTTTGTTAAGGATAAGCAAAAGGCAAACTTTAGAGACAATACAATTTTGGACACCAAGGGACCTGCAGCAGAGTTCTTTGGAAGAGCGGGAGCAAGGAGACTCCAATTTCAAGCAGGCTCAGGAAATGTTTCTCCAGCCTTTCTAGGGGTGCAGTGCGCAGGCTGCTCTAAGGAGGTCGTTAGATCCAGGCAGCAGTTTCTAAGCCAATTTCCTTCTACTGGGAACTGTGCTGTCAGCTAGCTCTGCCCTTCCCTTTTTGGGGAAAGCAATGGGGTGGACAGGAGGGAGGCTGGCCGTTAAGGGGTAGCATTGCTCGGCCCCTTCTGAGGAATTGAAACCGGAGTCCTGAAACACAAGCAGCAGAGCAAGACCAGCTCTGTCCTGAGCTGCCTACGTGCTGAGAGCCCTTGGAGCTGAGCTGCGGTGGGGATTCCCCTGCCTGCCCCCGCCCGCCCCCCGCCCCTGCCCCAGTTGCAGCAGATAGACTAGACTGGGGGGGCCGGGGAGGGTGTCCCTTCACAGCACACCAGCTGAGCTTGTGCACAGAGGCCCTAATGCTCCCACAGCACGGTGGGAGTTTCCCACTTGCCTCCCAGGACATCCTTGAGGACGGCTACCCAGAAGCCCACTTGAGTGGGCCTTGCTTCATGGAGAGGCAAGCACTAGCTTAAACGGGGTTTGAGCGCTGAAGACCCCCCCCCACCCTCGGGTGCTCCGAGGTACAGTGCTCTGCCCCAGAAGCTGCTCGAGGTAGTGCAAGTGGCAGCAGAGGGTGGGCATTTTACTGCTCACCAGTACTGGCCCCAATGGGACTCAGGCTGCCGGCAGAGGCCGCTTGACCCAAGCAGGCAGGCAGGCAGGTATGGAAACCTTCAAGTTGAGACTATAGAAGAATCTGGGCAGGTCCAGAAGGTCTAAATAAATTTTGTGAGTAGGTGGTTCAGACTCTTTGACATCAGCTCATTGTATTACTTCCTTTCCATTCCATGTGTGTGCTATAGTCGGGTGTTGCTTACGACCAGTTGACTGAGGAAGCAAAGACTGAAACCGGGCTTATATGTGGGTCTGCAAGATGTGCTGGTGCCATCCAAAAACGAACAGGTATGTTGTATGGCTCTATTCAGGAACGGCTCTGAAGGGCAGTGGAGAAGGACAGCACTCTGCAGTGAGCAGAACACAGAGCAGCATATTTCACCACTGACTGTCACTGACGTGAGATTTCCTGGTACTATTTCTCTTCCTGACTTGGAGACAGCCTCTTGCCATGTCCTCACGTGGAAGGAGGGTGCTCTCTCATGCTTCTTCTTACAAAGGTGTAATTCACCATGCTCATGACCTAATTGCTTTCTAAATGCCACATATCCAAATGCCATGACTTTGGGGATTAGGACGTCAGTATAGGAATTTTGACATATGCAATTTAGTCCATAGCAGCTCACAAACAAACTAGCAAGTGTGGAAAGTGTACCGGGGCTCCACAACATGGGGCTTCCCTTACTGAGTACAGTGTGGTTAATACCACTGCTGGCTGCCTACATGGTCATCAGTCCCCAATATAGCCCTGCTCTCTGTGAGGAACAGCCAGCCAGCAAGTGGCAGGTTGATTATGTTGGATTTTCCCCTTCGTGAAAAGGGACAGAGATTCACATTCACAGGAACAAGTACATTTTCTGGATATGGTTTTCCTCCCTTGCCTGTAACGTCTGCACCAGAACTATGATCTATGTACTCTTCTGCATAGCATTGCACCTGATCCAGAAACTCATTTCACAGCAAAGGAAGTGTAGCCATCGGTTCCTGCCTGTACAATTAACTGGTATTACCACATGCTACATCATCTGGAAGCAGTTGACTTCATTGAAAGGTTGAATGACTTTGAAGATCCACTAGTTGGAATGATGACACTAGTTGGAAAGCAACTCCCTGAAAGGATGAGATTCTTTTGAATAGGATGTAATATAGACATTGAATCAGAGACCATTCTATGTATCCTGCGTAGCAATATAAATGGATTCTGAAATCAAGGGGTAGAAATATGAATGGTTCTGGGCCCTCCCTGATGGCACAGCAGGTTAAAGCAGAGCTAGCTGCAGCCGCTTCAGCACAGTCGCCGGCCAAGGAGGTGACCCACATGGCTTGGCAGACCTCTCCTGATCCCCCCGATGCTCCCCTCAGCAGTGTACTTCGTCGATCTGCCTATTCTGCTCCCCACTCTGTCTCTGGTGAATCCTCTCACCGCCCCTACACCTCTGGCCTGTACCCCAGTTCTGTATGCATAAATAAATGCATCTTTTTTAAAAAAGAAATATGAATGGTTCTTCTCACTATTATATATGATAACCCATTCTCAGGATTTTTGCTTGGCAATTTTGAACACTGCTAGTTTGGAACTCTAAGTTTCTTTGATAGTTAAGCTTTTGTTAACTTGACTGGGACACACGGTGCCCAAGTATTTGGTTAAATATTATTCTAGGTATGTCTGTGAAAGTGTTTCTGAATGTTTCAACATTTGAATTGGTAGATTAACTGGAGTAGATTACACTCCACAATGTGAGGGGACCTCAACCAATTAGTTGAAGAATTGAATAGAACAAAATGATTGAATAATAGAAAATTCACACTCTCTCTGGCTGACAGCTTCAGTCTTTGTTTCTCCTGGTTCTCAGGTCTTTGGACTCAGCTGGAACTACATGTCAGCTCTCCTAGGACTCTAGCTCACTGATTATAGATCTTTGGACTTCTCACCCTCCATAATCAGATGTGCCAATTTCTTATAATAAATCTCCTCATTAATATATCGTATTAGTTTGATTTCTTTAGAGAGCCCTGACTAATACAGATTTTGGTGCTTGCAGTGGGGTTAAAGGAAAAGAATGTTAAGGATGAGTTTTCTGTGCCAAGCAGGAAGTCCAGGAAAACGTTGAGATGCTCCCCTCTGGAGAGTGACTGCAAGCCAAACAGAAGCATGTCACCTCGCCATATACAACCAAGTATGAGCTTGTTCACATGGTACAGATTAAGCCTTCCAAGTCGTGATACGTGCCTCTGTGGTGGTGGAGCTGGAGAGGGAAACAGATACCTTGGTCATTGTAATTAAATAACGTCAAGGCCATGGGCCCTCCCTGGTGGTGCAGCGAGTTAAAGCACACTGCTATGAAGCTAAAGCCACTTCAGCATGA
>NW_004567154.1:555645-556888 GCF_000260355.1 Condylura cristata | reverse complement strand
CGGGGCAGGCGGGAATCGAACTCATGCGGAAGTGGCTTTAGTTTCTTAGTGCAGTTCTTTAACCCGCTGTGCCACCAGGGAGGGCCTCTTACATTCTTTTTACATGTAAATAATTAGCTCTCAGCATCTCCAAAAAATGAGGATGAGCTTTCTGAATTTGTTCTATGGTTTGTGGAATTGGCCCTGTAATTTGATTAAAGAGCATAATGATTATTTTTAGCAGTAAAGAGAGCACTTACAGCCCATGACAAGACATGGCAATGGAGATACACAAAAATACCTCCATTTGATACAGGTAATCAACCACTGAGAAGAAGCAAAGAGCTGGGTGACTACATACAAGATACTTTCAAGCATTTGGCAAATTAATGAATATAACGATGGGCCAGTTGCTTCTGATGTCCCTGGGACAAAACAGTGAATGAAAAGGATGGGTCCAGCGATTTGAATTTCCAGCTTGAGCAGCACATAAATGACTAGAAAGAGTTTATGTGTATCCCAAAAGAGACCCTCAACTCCTGAAGCTGCAGGATTGAAGCTGTTGAAAATCAAGCTCAGAATTTCATCTGCAGCTGACCTAAATTCAGTGCAAACTGAACTCCTGGCTTCACAGTGTACTCTTAAAGTGAGGAAATTGAAGGGGAAACAATAGGGTCCTTTCCACTAGAATGGTACCTGAGGGGAGACCCTAATGAAGTTGGGGACATTGTACCCCAATTTCTAGTGAGTTCTCTGCCTGTACGAGAGGCTTCTACTGAAGTGAAAAGTGAGACGTTTTGAATATTTGGGGTGCTTATGTAAAAAAATATATAAGCAAAAGAAAAATGGGGGGGAGTAGAGTTAATTTACTTACTAGGATGATTGTTCTTTATTAACAAGGGAAAATCATATTGATAATACACAATGGAGGCAACACTTTATCTGCAACCTAGAGAATTGCAAC
Organism: Condylura cristata; assembly: GCF_000260355.1. Taxonomy (NCBI): domain Eukaryota; kingdom Metazoa; phylum Chordata; class Mammalia; order Eulipotyphla; family Talpidae; genus Condylura; species Condylura cristata. Next base: position 555,945 of record NW_004567154.1, on the reverse strand, counting down.
CTGGGGTGCCTCCTAGTACAGCACCCAAAAACAGTCATGAAGATTGAGGACTCTGACCCTTCAGAAATGAAAGTTTGTATGACCTCGTCAAGTGAAAGAGAATATCTGAGGTTTTGGAGGAAGGGTGGGGGAAATAAGAAATAGGTAGTGGAAGAAGAAGTCATGGATGATGGTATATTTCATGAGCAACTACAGAAAGGGTGTCCCTGGTGGTGCAGGGGTTGGAGAACAGTGTTGTTAAGCTCTCCGCAGCCACTGCACATGAGTTCGATCTTCCCGCCAGGGAGCTGACCCACATGG
>NW_004567154.1:517566-555289 GCF_000260355.1 Condylura cristata | reverse complement strand
ACCTCTCGGCTGTACCCCAGTTCTGAATGCACAAATAAAATTAATCTTTTTTACAAAGCTGTAAAAACAAATAAATAAAATTGTTTTGTTCGACAAGAATTTAAATGTGTATAGAAGGGTGCACATGGAAATGGAGCAATCAGAGGGGTGAACTGTACCGTTTGTTGGCTTTTGCCTCTTGGCTTCATGTTCATAGTTTATGCTTATTCTGTCAAACTGTCAAAATAGATCTGGTCCTTTTAAATATTTTTGCTTTGCCAGCTGGCACTGAATTTTGCCAATAGAGGGCACTGGAGAGATACTGTAAGAAGGAAAATGGTTTTGCTTTTGCATGTTCCCACTCAGCAGGTCCCTGTAGTGCACGCAGCCTTCTCCAACACCGGGACCCTAAAGCACTCTCATTCCCCCATGTCTGCCTCTTGCAGTAGTTAAGTGGTGGCCAGCAGCACCCAGTAGACATTAGCGTTCCCCTGGAAACCCAGACAACAATTTACCTTTGGCATTAATTTCGCAGCCTGTCCATTTTGCAGTGCACAGGCACTCAGAAGCACCCAGTGGTTGACAACGGCCCCTGGTAGTTTTGCGTCAGAGTGCCTCTGATGACACACCTCACCATGAATACCTTTCCTTAGCAAACTAGAGGATGGAATTCTGGTGATTTCCAAAACAAAGTTTCAAGTTCCACCATTCAGTGAGCCATAGATGTATTCTTTCCACTAAGGACCGAATCTCAACTCAGCGTCGGGGTGGTGGGGTCTTCCTTGGTACTCCATTTCACTCATGGGCACGCTTCCTCTGCCTTCTTGAATGTAGTAGCTGTTGTAGAGTCTATTGATCCTATTATCTGTGTCATTTTGTATGGATAAGTCTGCTCTTCATTATGGATTGTATTTTTCTATTACTTCTTTACATGTCTAATTTTTCTATTTGACGCCAGATGTAAATTTTACCTTGGTGGGTACTGAATTTTTTTAGTTAAAATTTTTGGTGTTGGGCCCTCCCTGGTGGTGCAATGGATTCAAGCACAGCACTAAGACAGCTGCAGCCACTACAGCACGAGTTCAATCCCCAGCCAGGGAGCTGACCCACATGACACAGCAGACCTCTCCTGTCTCACCTGCTGCTCCTCTCAGCAGTGTATTTCAGTCAGTCTGCCTGTTCTGCTCCCCACTCTGTTTCCGGTGAATTTTCTCACTATTCCACACCCTTCCCTGCACCCTGGCCTGTACCCCCAGTTCTGTGTGCATAAATAAATAAATCATTATAAAAACAGCACTGAAAAAATATTTATGTATGCACACAGAACTGGGGTACAGGTCAGAGATGTAGTGGGCTGTGAGAGGACTCACCACAGAGTGGGGAGTAGAACAGGCAGACTGATGAAGTACACTGCTGAGGGGAGCAATGGGCGAGACAGGAGAGGTCTGCCACGCCATGGGGGTCACCTCCAGGGCTGGGGATTGAACTTTCATTGAAGTGGCTGTGGCCAGCTTGCAGTGCTGTGCCTTAACCAGTTGCGCCACCAGAGAGGGCCCAATAAATAAATATTTTAAAAACATCTAAAAATGTTTGGTGGTAGTGGGGCTTTGCTCTAGGACACAGTTAACCACTTGATCCTTTAGAGATTTGCTTTTAAGTTTTTTACTTTTTGTATTTTTTGTTAAGATTTATTATGCATATAAGAACTAGGGTATAGGCCAGAGGTGGGAGGATTCACCAGAGACAGAGTGGGGAGCAGAACAGACAGACTGACTGAAATACACTGCTGAGGGGAGCAGCGGGTGACACAAGTGAGGTCTGCTGTGCCATGTGGGTCACCTCCCTGGCCAGGGATCAAACTCATGCTGCAGTGACTGTGGATGGTTTCTTAGTGCAGGGATGCTGCAAAGTTTTAAATTTTTTTTAAGGTAGGACCTGGACAGTCTTTAGAGCTAATTTGACTGACAGTCTAGACTTAATTTGGTTCTGAGGAAATACTTATCCGAACTCTCAATTCAGTGCCGTGTGTGTTAAGGGTTTTTTCCACTCAGGCTGTATGAAGATGAACTCCAGTCTCTGAAGATCGTCCCTTCTGATCCCTTTCAGTGACCTTTCCCTGGGCATGGGCAGTTTCCTCACATATGCGTGGAAGACTTAAAGGGAACTTTCCTGAGAGCTCTAGAGTTCTCTCTGCAGGTCTCTCCTTCATAGTACTCTGCTTTGTCCTGTGAATTCTAGCTTCCGTACTCTCCACTAACGTTTTACTATATCCTCTAATCAAAAGGAAACCACCAGACTTTTTTTGAGCCTAGGCCACACCTGAAAATTCTCTCCATGCAGTCATATAGTTCACTCACATTTTTCCCTTTCTCTTAGAGATCATGGTCCCATGTTTTCTGTTAGTCTACATATTTTATCTGGTTTTTAGTTATTCAAGGTAGGAGAGTAAATGTAGTCCCTATCACTCCATCATGGCTGAAAACAGAAGTTCCCAGATTCTTTTTCTGACCCATCTCCCAAAACTTTGCTTTTTGGAACACATAGTCAGTCATCAGCAGAATCCCTGTAACCTTGATCACTTTTCTGAAGGTTCAGTTTACCTTCCTGCTCCAACAGATACAAGTCTTCCCAGACAATACCGCAGCTGCTAGTGATTCCAAGGTCTCAGTGTCATGCACTTCATATACGCCTCTCAGAACCAGCTGCCCCCTCTCCTCAGGAAGCCTCCCGGGTTCTCTGAGGCATAGTATCAGACTATAGCCTTGGGTATGCATCATTATTATGGTCCTCTCCCATGCCCCTCATCACACTTTTGGGCTTTGAGAATTTTTTCCCCTGGCTTACTGTTACTATCTCAAATACTTCTCTTGTCCAGAATTTTGGTGATTTCAAAATCCATATTGACAGTAGATTCAAAATACACTTTCCAGGGCCTGGTTGAAGTTGGCAGTGGTGGCAGGGTCCAGGTTTCAAGGCTGCTAGATTGGGCCTGAGTGGTCCCATGACAAAAAGGGCTCAATTTTCATGAGGAAGGTCCTCACCTACTTAGTCATGCTCTCAGGAGTGAGAGTGAATATGCTGAAGTCAACATGGAGAGCACAAGAGAACCAAGTTCACAGCCTATCCCCATCACCTCAAAAGGTCGAAGCCTTTTCCCTGGGGGGAAAACCATACTCTATCCCACAACTCGTAAGTGAATTCACTATCCAATGCTATGGCGATGAATAAGGAGAAACTGGACTGCTACCTAAGCACTGGGGACCACAGCCCGGCTTGGACCATTGCTCTGCACACAGACCAGAAAAATGTACTGGACCTTCAGTTCACCTTTACTTGTATTGAATGATGACCAGTATGCTGATCTTCCTTCTCCCTGCTTATGGCTTAAATAAATAACCTGAAAGGTCATGAAAAACAAAAACAAAATACACATTCCAACACTCTGGCCTCTATTCCCGGAGTGTTTCTCCGTTGATATCATGCACACCCTCCTTTGCCCACCCACTCACATCATTATACTCCCTCAATCTCAATTTTGAGCTTTTCACTCTTTGAATACTCCCTCTTCTTCCAGCTCACTTTCCCTTTGTATTAGTCATGGCTCTCCCGAGAACAGAACTAGTAGGATGTGTGTGTGTGCGCGTGTGTGTGTGTCTGTGAGTGTAGAAGAGGAGAGAGACAAAGATATATAGTGACAGAGAGAAATGCAGAGATTTATTATAATGAATTGGTTTGTTTACTCTATGATAGAGGCTGACAAGCTCCAAGACTTTCAGGGTCACTCAGCAAACTGGTGGGTGAGGGGTGCCAATGGTGTAGTTCCAGTCAAATCTGAAGGCCTGAGAAGCAGGAGAACTGATAATGTAGTTCGATTTCAAGGGCTAGCAGACTCAGGACCCAGAAAAATCAATATTTCAGCACATATCTGAAAGAAAGAAAAAGCCAATTTCCTAATTACAAGACAGTAAGATGGAGGAATTCTTTCTTACTTAGGGTGAGTATGAGTGAGCCTTTTTGTTCCATTTAGTCCTTCAAAGGATTGAATTCAAGGCCCAACCACATTAGAGAGGGCAAGTGCTTTACTCACTCTACTTATTTAATGTTTGACCAAATATCTGTTCTACCTGAAGCGCAGTAAGATTGATATGAAATTGATCTTCCTGGGTCAATTTGGAACTCATATGAATCTCCTCAAACCATACAAGGTCTTCCTTGTTAGGCCTTCTACCTAACATGTTACAACTGTTCTACATACAACAGAAAACCCCAGGAGAGGAGATAAAACATGTGAGTGATATTTACTCTTTTCCTTGATGCCCCATACTTAAATATTATGGTGTAAAATTATCATTTAAATACTAAGCTATAAAGCTAATATACTATGTTACATTTTATGGGATACAAAAGTGAAGAAAACAAAGATATTTGATATTACCACAGATGTATTTATAACACAATGTCTTGGTCTATTTGGGCTTCTATTAGAAAAATAACACAGGCTGTGTGTTTATAATAATAGATTATTTCTCACATCTCTGGAAGCTAAGAAATTCAAGATCAAGGTACTTACAGTTTCATGTCCAGTGAGAGTCTATTTCCTAGTTTATAGATAGCTGTCTTCCCACTGTGTCCTCATATATGCAGTGAGCAAGGGCACTTTCTAGGGTCTTTTTCTGTAAGTATACTAATTCCACTCATGAGGATCTTACCCTCATGAACTAATCACTTCCAAAAGGCTCCACATCCAAATACCAGCACATTGGGTATCAGGATTTCAACAAAGAAGTTTAGGAGAAACACAAAAACTTAGTTTATAGCACAAAATAAGGAGGAAATGCAATTACAGCTCTCCTTTCTGTAACACTTCGTGTGGATGTAGGTAGTATTAGTAACCATTTTCCATTATGCATTACATGGTCCCTTTGCCTTCAGCGATCACCTCAGCTGATCGTGGATCTTTACCAAGTGTTGTAACCCAAACCTTCATTCCTAAAGGACCTGGGCCAATCTTTAATAATCCTGCCAGGATTAGATTGTAGTAGTTTTCCATTGGCCGTAATCACAGAGCATGGTAATACTGACACATGCCCTAAAGGATTTCCTGTATTCCAGAATATTCTTCCTACCCTCCATTGTAGAGTAATGGTCAAAATCCTAATCCTCATTGGTAGTCAGGATAAAAAAAAAAGCCAGTCAGCACAGTAAATTCTTTTTTTCTTGTTGATGTAGAGGCATGAGAAGCTCATAGTGCCCAAGAGGTAGAATGACCTTCTAGGTCAGTAGAATCCTTAATATGTCTCTTGGTGGGAATATTCCTCCCTTTGGAGCTAAGACTGCTAGATTAGCAGGGAATAAAGTCACAGACACAGGAAACACCCAGTCAAATTGACACATAAAATTAACCAAGCTATGATATCAAAAGAAAAACAGACAAGTGTGACTACATGAAACTAAAAAGCTTCTGTACAGCAAAGGAAGCAATCAACAAAAAAAAAGACACCCAAATACATTCTATGAAGCCAACATTACACTAATACCAAAACAAAACAAAGACAGCACACAAAAAAGAATACTACAGGCCAATCTCCCTAATGAAAACTGATGCAGAAATCCTCAACAAAATCCTTGCTAACAGAATCCAACAATGCATCAAAGAGATAATATATCACAATCAAGTGGGATTCATCCCAAGGGCACAATAATTGTTCAACATATGAAAACTGATAAATGTTATCCAATACATCACCAAAAAGAAAAAAACAACATAGTCATATTAATAGATGCTGAAAAAGCTTTTGACAAAGTCCAACATCCATTTATGACGAAGGCCCTTGAAATTCTAGGGATAGAAGGAACATAACTTAAGATGATAAAAGCCATATACGACAAACCCACAGCTAATATTATTCTCAATGGTGAAAAGCTGAAGGCCTGTCCATTAAGATCAGAAACAAGACAAGGATGCCCACTCTCACCATTCTTCTTCCATATAATACTGGAAGTCCATGACAGAGTGATAAGACAAGGAGTTCAAATAGGGAAAGAAATAGTAAAACTACCAGTATTTGCAGATGATAAGCTAATATAGAGAGAACCCTAGAAACTCCACAGAAGAACTACTCAAAATACTCAACCAGTTCAGTAAAATAGTAGGGTTCAAAATCAACACACAAAAATCAGTAGCCTTCCTATACACACTCAATCTGAAGAAGAAATCAAGAGAACCATCTCTTAAAACTGAAAAAAAAAATCAAATACTTGGGAACAAACCAAACAAAAGATATGAAGGACCTATACAAAGAAAATTATAAAACACTTAAAGGAAATAGAAGGAGACACAAAAAATGGAAAACAAAACAAAACAAAACAAAAAACGCCTGGTCATGGATTGGAAGAATTAACATTATTAAAATGGCCATCCTACCAAAAGCAATTTATAAATTCAATGCTATTCCAATAAAAATATCAATCACATTCTTCAAAGAAATAGAACAAACACTGATGAAATTCACGTGGAACCACAGAAAACAGGGAATAGTCAAAGCTCTACTGATGAAAACAGAGAAGAATGGAGATAACATGCTTCCAAATTTTAATCTATATTACAAAGCCATAACAATTAGAACAGTGTGGTACTGGAACAAAAACAGACACACAGAACAATGGAACCAAATAGAAAGCCCAGAAATAAATCCACATATAAATGGACAGTTAACAATTAATCTTTGACAAAGGAGCAAAGAATGTGCAATGGAACATGGACAGTTTGTTTAACAAATGGTGCTGGGAAAACCAGACCAACATAAGCAAAAGAATAAAACTAGACCACTACCTCACACATTACATGAAAATCAACTCAAAATTGTTAAAATATTTGGGCATAAGACCTGAAACCATAAAATATATAGGAGAAAATATAGCTGAAACACTACAAGACATATATCTCAATAGCATCTTTAAAGATTCATCACCCAAAGCAAAGAAAATAAAGGAAAAGATAAACACATGGGACTACATAAAACTGAAAAGCTTCTGCACAGCAACAGAGACATTAACTAAGACAAGAGACAGCCCTCTAACTTGGAAAAAATCTTTGTACTCCATACAATGGATAAGGGACTGATCACAAAGATATACAAAGAGCCCACACGAATAAACAAAAACAAAGCAAAAATCCAGTCAAGAAATGGGCAGAAATGGTACAATGGGTTAAAGCATAGCACTATGAAGCTAGCTGCAGCCACTTCGGCATGAGTTCAATCCCCATAAGTTCAATACCTGGCCAGGTAGGTGACCCACATGGCATAGCAGACTTCTCCTTTCTTGCCCACTGCTCCCCTCAGCAGTGTACTTCATCAATCTGCCTGTTCTGCTCCCCTCTATGTCTCTGGTGAATCTTCTCACTGCCCCTACACCTCTGGCCTTCACCCCAGTTCTTATATGCATAAATAAGTAAATCATTAGAAAAGAAAAAAGAAATGGGCAGAAGAACTTAAAAGACAGTTCTCCAAAGAGGAAATTCCAGTGCCAACAGCCATATGAAAAAATGTTCAGCATCCCTTATAATCAGGGAAATGTAAATAAAACCACAATGAGATACAACTCACACCAGTGAGTTGTTGTCAAAAAAACTAACAACAACAAATGTGGTGAAAAAGGAACTCTCCTACACTGCTGGTGGGAGTGCAAACTGGTCCAACCACTATGGAAAGCTGTATGGAAATTCCTCAGACTACTAAAAATGGAGCTACCATATGACCCAGCAATTCCACTCCCAGGGATCTACCCAAAGGACACAAAAACATTAATTCAAAAGGATGCATGTACCCCTATGTTTATTGTAGCACTATTTACATTAGTAAAAACCTGGCCATAATTAGATGACTGGATGAAGAAGATGTGGTATATATATACAATAGAATACTACTCAGCAATCAAAAAGATAAACTCATGCCATTCACAGCAACATAGATGGCACTAGAAGGGATCATGCTCAGTGAAATAAGTCAGAAGGAAAAAGAAAAATATCAAATGGTTTCACTTATAGGAGGAATATAAGAACCAAATCAGACATGGGGGGGGGAAATTGTATTGTTATTACAATACTAAACACAACACAACAAAACAAAAACAAACAGATAAATCAAAGATGTCCTACAGGAGAAGGGGAGGGAGAGGGATCAGAAGGAGGGAGGGAGGAGCAGAGAGGACAACAGTGATAGTGCACGGGTAAATTGGGGAAGGAGGAAATATTGTTTTAAAATGAATAACAGGCCCTCCCTGGTGGCACAGTGGGTTAAAGCACAGCACTAAGAAACTAAAGCCTCTTCAGCATGAGTTCGATCCCCAGCCCCAGAGATGACCCACATGGCACAGCAGACCTCTCCTGAATCGCCTGCTGCTCCCCTCAGCAGTGTACTTCGTCAATCTGCCTGTTCTGCTCCCCGCTCTGTCTCTGGTGAAGTCTTTCGCCATCCCTGAGTCTCTGGCCTGTACCCCAGTTCTGTATGCACAAATAAATAAATCTTTTAAAAAATGAATAACAATGTAAATAGATACATAAATTAAAAATAATAAAAATAAAGAAATAAAAGTTGGCTGTTTGTTGGGTCGTTCAGCCACTACTGCTCTTTTCTTGAGTATTGTTTGTTTGGTGCTGTGCTGGGGCATTTTGGCACCCCAAGGATCATTTCCTGTTTTACCTTTTGCTGTGTTTGTTAATAGGATCCTGGCGGATCCTGGTGGACACGTGTCCACAGTGGCAGGAAGTCACCATCTTAGACACATGGCCTATTGTTTGGGAACAGAGCAGCACACCCACAGTGTTAGGAAGGCGCCATTATAGTGCTCTCTGTATAGAACTGGACAGTACTGGACATGACTTTGGGTAAAGTAAATGGCCATTATTGGACTCAGTAACTCTTCTTTTTCCTGGTTTGTTAAATAAATCCCTTTGTTGTTATTTCCTAAGCCTGAGGTGTCTTGCAATTGTACACACAGGTGAAGAACCCAGACAGTAATTGGTAAACTATTTGGGCAGAAGTGCCTTGGCCAGTTTAGGTCCCCTGCCACCCTGTATCAAAATGACCCTTCCAAAGACCTGGCCTGTCATTTCCTTGGCCTTTTTCTCTCCAGTGATCTTCTTGGTCACTCACTCCCACAGAAATAGCCTCAACACCATCACCTAAACTGCAACAAAGAAGTTCATGTATCCTACTCAGGCAGCTTACTCCTAATGTTTCAGCTCATTCCCCCTATTATCCCAACTATAATAATCATTCCACCCTCAAAAACAGACACTGAAACATCTTAGAGACTTTGTGCCCAGGTACAGACATCTAAGATATCAGAAACAACTTATCATGGAAACAGTCCTCCAAATTGTTTTGCTTTCAAATACTGACACAGATCTGTGAAAATCTCAGAACCCTGGTCAACCAAGGATAGAATCTCAAAAACTCAGGCACCACGCAGACTAACACAAATCCTCAGAAAGATCAGAAACTGGGCCTCCCTGGTGGCACAAGGGATTAAGTCGAGCACTATGAAGCTAGCCACAACAACTGCAGGTCGAGTTTGATCGCCAGCCAGGGAACTGACCCACATGGCACAGCAGACCTCTCCTGACCCGCCTGCTGCTCCCCACAGCAGTGTATTTCAGTAGATCTGCCTGTTCTGTTTCCCACTCTGTTTTTTTGGTGAATCTTCTCACCCTCTGTACCTCTGGCCTGTACCCCGTTCTGGTGTGCATAAATAAATAAATCTTAAAATAAAAAAGATCAGACCCCCCCCCAACAGCACAGTGTTCAACTTTTGGGGTGTAACTCAACAACTTAGATGCCTCACATATTAGACATCCCTTGAAAGTTCTGAGATATTGAACCCCGAAATAAACCTGCCCAAATCTCAGAAATCTCAAAATACAGAGATTCCTCAATAACCTCAGACACTCCAGATACCAGACAAAAGAAATCACACATCCTGGAAACGTGTCACAGACTAGGGAGAGGCATAGGCATACTATTCTATGATAATCCCCCCCTCAATCAGGGGCTCCCTGTGGCCTACAGGCCAAGTCTCAGCACTATCACACTAACACAGCTGTAGCCTGACATGCTTTGATCCCAGGCCAGGTAGCTGACCCACATGGAGCAGCAGAATTCTCCTATATTGCCTGCTGCTCCCCTCAGCAGTGTATTTCAGTAGATATGCTTGTTCTGCTTCCTCCTCTGTTTCTAGTGAACCTTCTTACCTCCTGCACCTTTGGCCTATACCCCAGTTCTTTTACACAAAAATAAATCTTCAAATAAATAAATAAACTCACCCCAAACACCCATAGACACCACACATCTAGGAATAAAAACCACAAACTATTTGGTACTATCATCTTAGGCAGGAGCCTAAACAGTTGAGTACCTTATATTCTGGACACAGGCACTAAATCAGCTCAAAGGCCTAAAATATATCTCTGAACAATAACCTGGAATGCCAGAGCCTCCATACTCAAGAACACAGACCCTCAGAATATCAGAATCTCGGCATCAGAGAGAGTCCCACACTGGTTGAAGGACCCTACACCCTGAATGGCAGAATCACAAGAAGCTTGAGTCCTCTACCCATATAGAATAAACAAATCAGCTTGGAGATTTCACAATTTAGAAAACAGGTCACCAAACAATTTAGAAATCTCATGTTCCCCCAAATGTTCAGAGACCTTATGTCATACCATGGAATTTGGGCCACAGAAGAACTCAGATTTCACTCTGTGGACAAAGATCCAAACAACTCAGCTACTGCATACCAGGTTAAATAGACTATAGATTAAATTGCAGGTTAAATATATCATGACCGAGACAAAGACCACCAAGCAGCCCAAACATCTCACACCCTGGAACACAGAACCCCCAACAACTATTATCAATATATGACAAAATGCCTCCCAGAGTCTAAGAGACTTCACTATTTGGAAGGCAGGCTTGCAAAATTATTTGCCCCTTTAACACCCGCAAAACTGACACCGAGGAAGCTCTTGTCTTTTGAGACTGCCTGCCTCTGTTTTTGCAGATGCTTCTTTTTCCTTTTACTCTTTGCCCTAATAAACTTGCTGATGAAAAAAATGACACTGAAACACTCAGCCACATCACGTTTTGGACATAGTTGCTAAATCAGTTCAGAAACTTGTGATATGGCTAAACACACCTTGGAACTACATGGCCTCAAATTCAAAGACAGAAACTCACAAAATCAGAGATGTCTACAATCAGGGAGACAGACTTTTAAATACCTCACTTTCATGGAAATGGACTCACACATCAATACAGAGAGTCCTTGCCACAGTCAAAAATAAACCAGCTCACACAGGGCCTCCCTCCTGGTACACGGGATATAAGTGCCAGCACTATCTGCAGCCAGGGAGCTGGCCCACATGGCTCAGCAGACCTCTCCTCTCTGGCCCACTGCTCCCCTCAGCAGTGTATTTCAATTGATCTGCCTGTTCTGCTCCACTCTGTTTCTGGCGAATCCTCTCACGCTCAACCCCACACCTCTGGCCTGCATCCCAGTTCTTCGCAAAAATAAATAAAATCTTGAAAGAAAAAGAGTTCAGACTTGTGAATACCAAAGATGGAGGGCATGGGGATGGGGAATTGGAAGAAGGTTGTCAAAATGTTCAAACTTGAGTTGTAAAGAAGTATTCTGGATGTAAGGTACCACATGAGAGCTATAGTTAACAATGTTGTGTGGTACCTCTAGGAGGGTTGTTACGAGAGTAAATTTTAAGAGTTCTTATCACAAGGAGAAATGCTTTTTCCTATTTCTTTTCTTCTTTGTCTTCTTTTTATTGTATTTATATGAGAAGAGGGATGTTAGTGGAGCCTATTCTGGTAATCATTTTACAATGTATGTAAATCAACCATCATGTTATATGTCTTAAACCTATATAGTAATGTGTGTCAGTTATTTCTCAATAAAACTGTAAGAAGAAAAGGTTAAAAGACTTCATTAAATGCATCACTGAAAAAAATCCTCTTTTGTTTATTTCTCTAGTGCTGTTGTTTATTTGCTATTCTGTGCGGGTCTCAGTCTATCAGTAACCAATATTGTGGCTGGACCAGTCCCTTTGTTTTTATTATGATTGCAAGATACCCTTCAGCAACATCAAGATACTTTGATGTTTGTTTATGACTTACTGGACCGCGAAATCGCACAAACATACCTGGGGCTACATAGCAAGATCTGAGGGGGCTCAGTGTACAGACCTGGGGTTCTGCTTTAATTGGGGTGGAGGGTAGGAGCCTAGGATTCCCGCAACTTCACTACTAGTGAATTGAAAACATAACCATAGGAAATGAAAACTTAACAGCAGGAATTAAAAACACAGAAAGAGAAAAACAAGTGGACCAAATGGTCATTATTGAAATCAACTAAGGTCTCTAAAACAAAAAAATCTCAGTGGGGGATCTTTATCTAGTGTGGCTGGAAATGTTTACTCTAGCCCTCATTGTTTTCTGTTTGTTTCTTTTAGTATTCATAGTCTATGGTTAAAGAATTTTGAGCAGAGAACAAGAGCAATTTTAGTCTATCAGGAACTGCTCTTTTATGTTGAGCTGAGATGAATATCATAATTACCAATTGCATATTGCTCGTTAAAGCACCACAGGGCGACAGCACCCCGAACATCTGAGAAGCTGAGGGCTTGGTTAGTACTTGGATGGGAGGGACGAGCTCTTTTTGAAGTGGTAGCCTAGGCAATGGAAGCTTAAGTCAGGCACTTGCATCACAAAAGAAGAAAAAAAAACCCCACTGTCAAGGTTCACACTACATTTGAACTTCCTGCTCCTTCTAGATTAGTTTTCCTTTTGTCTCTATTTTTTCTTGAATTCTATTTCCTCGTTTATTATTTTTTTTATCGGATTTATTTATTTTTCTTATTTTGCACCATTTCTTAATCTCATAGCTGGTTTCAAAATGAATTTTTCACTTTGTTCTGTATGCAAGTCGTCCTGGCATTCTCTCATTGTGTATAGAGATGCTCTCCTGCTCCTTATACTCTTTGTTCATAAAACAATTTTATGTTGTTGGACCCTTCCTGGTGGCGCAACGGAACTAAGCACAGCACTATGAAGCTATCTACAGTCACTGCAGCATGAATTGGATCCCCGGCCAGGGAGCTGACCCACAAGGCGTTGCAGACCTCTCCTGTCTCGCCCACTGCGTCTCTCAGCTGTGTGTTTCAGTAGATCTGCCTGTTATGCTCCCAGTCTGTCTCTGGTGAATCCTCTCACCACAACCCCCCACGCCTCTGGCCTCTACCCCAGTTCTTGTGTGCATAGATAAATAAATCTTTTTTTTTTTTAATCTTTATGTTGGATTTGACGTCCATTCTTTTATATGAATTTAAATTTCTTGAATGTTTAGGAGGCATGGTTCAGATTCACTTTTTCTAACTTCAGGCTCTATCACTCCCTTTTCTGCTTTTGTGACGAGCTCAGACTTATGGAAACTTGCTTTGGAAGTTAATTCAGGTTTCTGTTTACCTCCCTCACATTTATCTGGACATTCATTTTCCTTTAACACTATGTTCTGTTCTTCTCCTGCTTTTTCCAGTGTGGCTGTTTTGACCATTCATAGATATGGTTCAGACTTTTCTGGCTCATGCAGATGAGCCAGAAATTATGTTTTAAATTATTCTTTAAAACATAATTTTTAAAAAACACTATTCTTTACTTCTGTATACATTTGAAAAGTTCTATTAATAAGGTTTTTTATTTAAAAGATTTGATTAAAAAAACGATTTATTTATTTATGCAGATAGAAATGGGCTACAGGCTAGAGGTGCAGGGGTGGTGAGATAATTCACCACAATCAGAGTGGGGAGCAGAACAGGAAGGTCGAGGAAGTATACTGCTGATGGGAGCCGTGGGTGGGTCAGGAGAGGTCTGCTGTGCCGTGTGGGTCACCTGGGGGGTGGAATTGAACTGGCTCCTAGGCAGCTGTGGCCAGCTTTGCAGTGCTGTGCTTTAACCTGCTGCTCCACCAGGGGAGGGCCTCCATTAATAAGTTTTAAAGACTATGTCAGACAGAAAGAATGAAAACACAATGATATTATATATTAAATTAATAATAGGCCCTCGCTGGTGGCGCAATGGGTTAAATGCAATACTGTGAAGCTATCCTCAGCCACTGCCATACGAGTTGGATCCCTGGCCAGTGATGTGATCCATAGGGTGCAGCAGGCCACTTTTGTCTCACCCACTGCTCCCCTCAGCAGTGTATTTCAGTCAGTCTATTCTGTCCCCCACTCTGTCTCTGGTGAATCCTCTCATCACCACCACCTGCCCCCAACATACTTCAATTTTTATCTGCATAAATAAAAAAATAAGTCTTAAAAATAAATTAACTACTAATAATGGTTATTATTGGGGAAGAGTAGTCACTGGGTAGATAGACAATGATGGCAAGATGTTTTCTACAGCAGATCTTTTCACTTTAGTTTCCCAAGTATATGCCCGTCGCTCAAAAGTAATTCTTAAAAATGTGACCACAAAAATAACAAAACTTCACCCCATAAAGACAAAAAGAATTGGAAGGGGCAACTTTGGAATTAATTTTGGAATGTGATAATGGATATAGCAGAGCACAGAAAGTTAAATTACATATTAGGAAGACACAGGTTAAAAAATCAGCATAACGGGCCCTCCCGGGTGGCACAATGGGTTAAAGCACAGCACAGCCGGGCACACCATCAAAAGCTGCTTCCACACCAGTTCAATCCCGGCCAGGGAGCTGACCCACATGGTGTGGCAGACCTCTCCTGTCCCGTCTACTGCTCCCCTCATCCATGTGTTTCACTTAGTCGGTCTGTACTGCTCCCCACTCTGTCTCTGGTGAGTCCTCTCACTCCCCAACCCTGCACCTCTGGCTTGTACCCCAGTTCTATATGCATACATAAATAAATCTTTTAAAAATGAGCATAATATAAATTCTTTAATTAACTGCATCAACTCTGAGTAAGAGGTAAGAAACAAAGACGGGTTACTTAAAAGCTTATTTAAGCAAAATGTAGACCCATACATCTCCTATCCTACTCTCTTCGAATATGGAAGGATATAAATGATCTATCCACAGGACATTACAACCAATAACAGGATAAACTTTTTGAAATGCATATAGAACTTTATTAAATATTAGCAATGCCAAAATTGACTATATCCAGAACTTAGAGTAAGATTAATATATTTCAAAAGATTGAAGTAATACAGAGAACATCCCCTGTTCATAGTAGAAATATATAATAAGTAGGAACATGATAACTAGAAAATCCAGAACTGTGGCCCTTTTCAAAATTGCAGCTGCCTCCACTTAGCTACTGTGGTCAAAGAGTGACAGGTTTCCTTGACAGTCACCATTCTGTTTGTTATAACTGATCTGCAACATTTTGGGCAAAGACAGTTATACCTGAGGCCTCCCTGGTGGTGCAGCAGGCTAAGCCGCAGCATTATGAATCTATCTGTTGCCACTGCAGCACGAGTTCAATTCCTGGCCATGGAGGTGACCCACAAGGTGCAGCAGACCCCTCTTTTCTCACCCTCTGCTCCTCTCAGCAGTGTATCTCAGTAGATCTGCCTGTTCTGCTCCCCATTCTGTCTCTGGTGAGTCCTCTCACTACCCCCACACACACACCTTTGGCCTGTACCCAGCTCTTGTACGCATAAATAAATAAATCTGTAAAAAAAAAAAAAAAGACAGTTCTACCTACCATTTTTCTGTATAGTCAGAGAGATCTTCATTAATTTGATGTTTCCAGAGTGTAGCAGACCTCTTCTGTTGCTGGAGTCTTACACAATTACCTGCATGAGACTTAGGAAGCAGTTTGCTGAAGCCAGACAGTATGGCAGGACACTTGGAAGTGGGTCAGATGTCTGTAAAGGAAAATCCAGTGGCAGGTGGCACAGATTTTAGCAGTGCTTTGGGACATTGCCCTGAAAAGCTTCAGGGATCAAGCCAGTACCAAAGGCCTATCACACCATTGAGACTGAAGACCAAATAAAGGGAATTGGAAGATTTTTAAAAATCCATAACTGCTGGGAAACTGTGTAATATATATATATATATATATATATATATATATATATATATATATATAATATCACTAAATAACAGAAGACTCAATGTAAAAATTAAATTAGAAAAGCTCTTGAATTGGGAGCCTCCCTGGTCCTGAGGCTTTAGTCTCAGGACTACCAAGCTATCACAAGCCTCTGAGCATGAGTTCAATCCCCGGGCAGGGAGCTGACCCACATGGCCAGCAGACCTCTCCTGTCTTGCCCACTGCTCTCCTCAGCAGTTTATTTCAATAAAATCTGCCTGTTCTGCTCCCCGCTCTGTCTCTGATGAATCCTCTCATCCACCATACCTTTGGCCTCTGCTCTAGGTCTTGTATGTATAAATAAATAAATCTTTAAAAAATAATGTCTATCTTTGTAATTTTGTTCAGGGAAATTTGCTCATTTTATGTAAGATCAAATTATTCATTTTGTTTATTGTAGTTACTTATTTTCTTTCACGTCTCTAGAGGATATGTAGTGAAGCCCTAATTTTTATTCCTGTGGAAGTCACATGAAATCTCACTTCCCCCTAGTTGATCAGTCCTGCTAAGAGTTTTTCAATATTACTGAACTTTGAAATGATTAGTAAAACTTATTTCATTTTTAAAATGTGTGTATACATGAAAAAATGTTCAACAACCCTTATTATCATGGAAATGCAAATCAAAACCAAAATGAAATACTGGTTTCACTCCTGTGAGTGAGAAACAAACAAACAAAAACAAACAAACAAACAAAACCCCCAGCAAACAACAAATGTTGGGGAGGTTGCAAAGAAAAAAGAATTCTCATACACTGTTGGTCAGATGCAGACAGGTCCAGCCCCTCTAGAAAACAGAATGGATGTTTGTGTGAGTTAGGGTTATTTTGTGCCTCAACTATTCTGTGTCTTTGCCTTGACTATTCTTTGCTTTGACTGTTCTGTGCCTCTCAGTGTACAAAAACAGGGAAAGTTTGAGATAAGAAACCTCTCAGGGCAAAAGTCCTGGTCTGAGGACCTATACATGCTGAAACACACATACAAAAACGGTGATAGGTGTTATGGTTAGAGCAGCATAAACACTGAGACTTTTCTTGACTCACTCCCTACTTGCCAACCTCGGCTGGGCCAGCTGGTTATGCATGCCCCACACTGGTGCAGTCCCCCGTTTGCCTGCCTGCTTCTTTGATTTTCTTCTTTTCTGTCTGATTCTAAATAAAAATGAGACTGCCCTGGGAGCTGGGCTGAACTTTCTTGGTGTCGTTTGTCCCTCTAGGCTTCTCATTGTTCTAGACAAGGACTCTGAGTAATCTTTTTCACCCCACTGCCACACGTCGTCACGAGACAAATGTTCCTTAAAATATTAAAAATAGATAAGCCATATGACCCAGCAACTCCATTCCCAGATAGAAAGCAAAAAACACTAATTTGAAGGGGTACATGCATTGCTAAGTTCACCGCAGCATTATTTACAATAGCCAAGTTAAGGACACAACCTAATGCCCAATAGGAATGGGTTAAGATGTGGGATAGATAGATAGATAGATAGATAGATAGATAGATAGATAGATAGATAGATAGATAGATAGATAGATACTATGATAGAATACTGCTCAGCTATACAACAGATGACAATTTGCCATGTGTGCCAAAATGCATGAAACTGAAGGGGGTTGTGTGAAAGGAAATAAGTCAGAAGGAGGAAGACAAATACTGGATAATTTCACTTATCTATGAAATGCAGCAAAACAAAGGACTTGACAAAACTAAGTCAAAACAAACCCTATAAATATGACTGCAGAACTGAGAAGTGTGGGGATGGACACAAAGAGTGGAAGAAGCCCAATGGGCCATGGTAAAGAACTGTGGGTGCTTTGGTGGTGGGTGTAATGTGGCAAGATATATCTGAGGAGATGTTAACCTATTCCTCTAAATCAAATACAGTGTTGTAAACCAATGACACTCATTAAAAAATTTTTTTAAAGGTAAATGTCCTGGGTCTTACTGGTGGCGCAAGGGGTTAAATCTCAGCACTTTGAAGCTATCCGCAATAAAAGGTGGATCCCAAGCCAAGGAGCTGACCCACATGGCACAGCAGACCTCTCCTGTCTTGCCCGCTGCTCCCCTCAGAAGTGTATTTCAGTCAATCTGCCTGTTCTGCTCCTCACTATGTCTCTGGTGAATCCTCTCACTCACCCCCACACCTCTGGCCTGTACCCCAGTTTTTGCATGCATAAATAAATAAATCTTTTTTAAAAATTGAATGTCCCTACATAGTAATATAATGCAGGCAGAACACCTATGGAGGACAGTTTGTCAGTATCTATTGACATTGTATACGCACATATACTCCTTGACCCAGCAATGTAGTTTCTGGAAATGTGCAAAATAATGTGTATGTATGTATACATATATATGTATGCATGTGCATAAAGAAATTCTCTGCAAATTTTCACTAAATTAATAAAGAAGGTTACAGAAGAAAACCTCAGCTCTTTGGCCTGGAATACAAAGTATTCTAGGATTTGCTTTAAAGTCCAACTGCCTGCTACTTTGGTATATGACTGGTAAAATTATTGTTTGACCCACTCAAGGATTAGAGACTCAACCTTCCTCAGAGGGTTGTGAGGAGTCAATGGAGCTGTCTGGCACATAGCTAACGTTCAATAAACAGTAGCTAATTTTTTACCACTGGTATCTGACTCTAGTCTGCATTTTCACAAATGTCCTCAACAGCTTCCCTATAACTGTGGCTCTGAAGTACAGCTCATAATAGGACTACCTGAAAGATTTTTGAAAAATAACTGGGAAGGCTTCTTCCTGACTCATCTTAGTGGGTTCTGTGCCAGAGCTGCTAACAGCAAATCAGGAAATGCCAAAATTGGGCACCCTGCCCCCAGCTTCGAAGCCACAGCTGTTATGCCAGATGGTCATTTCAAAGATGTCAGCCAGTCTGACTACAAAGGGAAATATTTTGGGTTCTTCTCTTAACCCTTTTGACTTCACCTTTGTGTGCCCCATAAACATCATTGCTTTCATCAGTAGAGCAGAATTTAAGAAACAGCTTCTAAGTGATTGGTGTGTAGGGTGAATGGAGTGGTCAGGCTCTTTTCACCTTCCCATACCTGGTCTCTACATCTACCACCTGCGGCATATTCAAAAAGCACTCGGAAGTATGAGCATGGGACATATGCACCTGTAATTACAGAACTTGGGCCCAAGGAACACACCTGTGCCTAGATAGAGACCGGCAGCAGCAGCAGCAGTAATGCAAGGGAACTATGAGCCGGTTAGATTCAAAAGACGGATAAGGAGGGATTTGCTGGGGGCTGAGGGGTTCCCTTGCCTCCTGAGCCTCCCAGCAGGCCCACATGTGCATATTTACATATATACACGCCCCCTTAGTCTCTGGCCCCAGGTGTCCACAATCATAGACATAGATGTAAGGCTGCAGGTGCCAGCCATAGAGGCTAATGGTGGGAGGTCTTAAAAAACCCTGATTTTTAATTTAAAGATTTATTTATTTATGAATACAGAACTGGGGTACAGGCCAAGGTGCATGGGTAGTGAGAGGATTCACCAGAGACAGAGCGGGGAGCAGAACAGGCCGACTGACAAAGTATACTGCTGAGGGGGGCAGTAGGTGAGACAGGAGAAGTTTGCCTCGCCATATGGGTCAGCTCCCTGGAAGGGACTAAACTTGTGCTGAAGCTGCTGCAACTAGCTTCATAGTACTGTGCTTTAACTTGTTGCATCACCAGGGAGGGTCCCCCCAAAACTGATTTTTTTTAAGATTTATTTATTTGTGCATACAGAACTGGGGTACAGGCCAGAGGCTCAGGGGCGGCGAGAGGCTTCACCAGAGACAGAGTGGGGAGCAGAACAGGCAGATGGACGAAGTACACTGCTGAGGGGAGCAGCGGGCGGGTCAGGAGAGGTCTGCCACGCCATGTGGTCACTCCGGGGCAGGCGGGAATCGAACTCATGTGGAAGTGGCTTTAGCTTTTCAGTGCTGTGCTTTAACCCGCTGCGCCACCAGGGAGGGCCCCAAAACTGATTTTTAATGTATTTACCCTGCATGAGCCCTGTCCCATTTTAGGCCTAAGCTGCAGTAAGCAAAATTTCTTGTTACTGTTGTCATGCTTAAAACAAAACCTTAGACTCAGTCTTGATGTATGGGGCAGGAGCAAGACCTCCCACCATTAGCCTCTATGGCTGGCACCTGAAGCCTTGCATCTATGTCTATGATTGTGGACACCTGGGGCCAGAGACTAAGGGGGTGTGTATATATGTAAATATGCACATGTGGGCCTGCTGGGAGGCTCAGGAGGCAAGGGAACCCCTCAGCCCCCAGCAAATCCCAAGGCTCTTTATCGGTCTTTTGAATCTATCTGTCTCAAAGTCCCCTTGCATCCTTTCTTCCCTTGGAGAGATGGGGTTGAGTTGGGCTGTGGGGGCAGGCCAACTGTTGTGTCTTGTAATGGGTCATCACTTTTGATCTTTTGTAGTTTCTATTAAACTTGAACTGACAAAAAAAATTAACAGTAAATAAAACATTACTGACTGTTTAAATCATCCCCAAACCATGGGGTTCAAACTGGTACAACCACTATGGAAAGCTGTTTGGAGGTTTCTCAAACGGCAAAAATGGAGTTTCCATATGACCCAGCATAGAAATCTACCCACAGGACACAAAATCATTAATTCAAAAGGACACCTGCACCCCTATTTTTATTGCTGCTCTGTTTAGAACAAGGAAGATATGAAATCAACCCAAATGCCCCAAAATAGATGATTGGATCAAGAAAATGTGATAGGTACACGCAATGGAATATTACTCAGTAATATAAAAAAGAAGATAAACTCATGCCATTTGCAGCAACATGGAACTGGAAGCAATCATGCTTAGTGGAATAATCCAGAAAGAAAATGACAAACACCTGATGGTTTCACTCATAGGAGTGTAAGGAATCAGGAAATAAAAAGCAATTGTAAGAAAATAAAAATGAAAATCAACAAACAGCTCTAAATCAGAGACAGTGTATGGGGGTGGAGAGGAGTATAGGATGAAAACTGAGGCAGGGAGAGCATTCAGGACTATGGTGGTGGTACATGGGTGAATTGGTGGTGGCAAGTCCATGGAGATAACAACCAAGATGAAAAAAAATGTACACAATGAAGAATGATGTGAAATATATATATAATAAAATATGTTTAAATAAATAAATCACCACCAGACCATATAAATCAGGATCTCTGGGGAAGGAGAGGAACAGTGGTGACCAGGCATCTCAGATGGTTTGGTTTGGTTTTTAAAGGTTTATTTATTTATGCATACAAGAACTGGGGTAGGGCCAGGGGTTTGCAGGGTGAGAGGATTCACCAGAGACAGAGTGGGGAGCAGAACTGGGAGCAGAACAGGCAGATCGAGGAAGTACACTGCTGAGAGGAGCAGCGGGCGGGTCAGGAGAGGTCTGCCGCGCCACGTGGGTCAGCTCCGGGCCTGGGGATGGAACTCGCACTGAAGCGGCCATGGCTTGGCTTAACTTCGCAATGTGGCGCTCCAACCCGCTGCACCACCAGTGAGGGCCTAGCCTTCTCAATTTCTATTCTTCCTCAAAGACTTAATTTAGATATCCTCTCCTCCATAAGGATCTCACTGTTTTTCGCAATGTTCAATTTGACCACTTCCTGCGGCCTATGGGGTAAAGCCTAAAGTCCTGGGCTGGGCACCCAGGCCCTCCTTTCTATCTTTATCACCTGCTTCTGCCCCACACATATCCCCTGTGTTTTTTCCACACTTAATCCATTTGCCCTCCTGCAGACACACTTAAGCCCAAGTCTTCTCATATGCTCTTCATACGCTTAATCAACAACTACTCATCTTCAAAATTCAGTTCTCCTGTGCAGCCCACTCTGAGCCCTTCTACCAGTGTCCCCAAGATAGCTGGGTGTTCTCTGCCCTCCTTTCCTGTATACTTTGTGCCTATCTCCTACCACTCAACACACTGTGATAATTGTGTATTTGTCTGGGTTGCCCATTAGTCTGAGCTTCTTAAAGGCAAGGATTGTGATTTCTCCTTACTTCTTGCAGTACAAATGCTGCATAGAGGAAAAGATTTGCTGGAATTATTTTACTCTGTGGGGGTTTGCTGGTATTCAATGTGAAAATTGCTGCTCTCCCCTTCAAGTTAAAGCCCCAATAACTGAACACAATAGTCTAAGACTAGTATGAACAGCATTGAGGAAAATGAATTATCACCTCTCCCATTTTAGCCCATTTCTGGCCATAGATCTCAATACATTATTTATACTGTATTATCAAGCCAACCTTTGAAGTCTAAGATCTTATTAATGTTAACAAGGCAGCCTTTGAGTACCACCCCCTCGACCAATTCACTGCCTGACAAATTGCTTTGCTGAGTCAATGGTTAGCAACCTTGGCTAAATATTCAACATCAGCTGGCTTTTCCACTTCCTGCTGCTCAGGCCACTGGCAAGCCAATTACAGCAGAATGTCTGGGGGTGGGTCCCAGGTAGCAGTGTTTTTTGAAGCTCCCAAGGCAATTCCAGAGTGGCCAAGGTTGAGAAATACTGTAGGCTTAAAGCCATACGCCTTCAACCACTGGCTCTGCCTTTTCCTTTTTTCTTCCCCTGATTACACTCCCTCCCTACCCTCATCCCCACACCTCTTCCCTCTTCCTTCTCCCTCACCTAATCTCTGGTCTTTCACACTCATCTTGATAACCATTCCAGTCTCACTTAATAGTGGAAACTACATTGCACTAGGAGTCAGTAAACCTGGACCTCTGTCCTTCTGTGGTCTAGGGACAAGTCCTTTAAATTATACCAAAATGTCAGGTTTCTAGCCAGGAACTAGAGCCAGGCTGCAGTGTCAGGGTGGAGTCCCAGTCACTAGACCACAGAAGGACACCAAGGGTCGGTGTCTCACAAGCCACAGCAGAAACTTTGCAGATGTTCAGGCAAGCAAGATTTGTTTAAGAAAGAAAAAGTTTACTGAGGGGACAAGGAACAGAAATAAAGTGGGACTCGCAGGCTGGTGGAACTGTAGCAGGCTGGTCCCCAGAAAAAGGGAAGGTTCCAGGTTCCCTGCCCCACCCAATGGAGGGTAGAGCTGAGCAGGGAGAAGAAGCTGGAGAGAAGACTGAGGGGGAAGGAGGCAGGATGGAGCCAGAAGGAGAACTGAGGGAGGCACATGGAGCAGAGAGATATGTGAAGAAGCAGCTCTTGTTTCTTGGCTCTGGACTGGTAAAAACAGATGTGGAGAGAGACCTGTGGAGAGGTTGACTATGGCAGCATTTATCTTAATTTTGACTTTGATCTTTTCCTCCCAGACTTGTCTGGCCATTGCTGACCCTTTTCTATGGGTCCCCACAGAAAGGTGCTTTAGACTTGTGGGAGGCTTTTGGGCCTTGCTTTGCGCCAATCCCATTTGGGATAGACTTCTACCCATAAGGGTATGGGTGACTTGGGGTATTTGATTTAGAAACTGTATTCTTTGTCTTTTCTATATTGTGCACTAATTGTATTAAAGTTCCTTTCCATTGAAGGGCGTATATGTTTTGTCTTGGTGCGACAGATGGCAGAACCTATTTAGAGTCTTGGGGGTTCTGGGATGCCCCTCTCCCTGCCCTGTACACTATCTACAACCCATAAATATGTAATATTTTAAAAGAAAAATAAATGAGAGGGCTCCCTATCAACTTGTCTTAGTTTAAAGTTCTATCGCCCACCTGGTGTAGCGACAGGTAATAACAAATCTTGAATTGACAGCACTTCAGGTCCCTTTCATAAAATTGAGATGCATGAATCAATAATGCAATAAATTTGAAAAAGACTTGTTTCCTCTACCTAGTTCTGGAGATGTCACTGAGTACATTTTTGCCTGCACTGCACAGAGAAATGCACATGTTTTGCTTGAGGGAAATTAAGAAAAAGACAAGTTTGGTCCTGTTTCATAGTTCACCACAATAGTCTATCCTTTTTCCAAGCCTCCCAAGTCCTCAAGATCCCACTGCTATAGGGCACGGAGAGGGGCACCACTGAACCCCCAAAACCTGCCTGCTCTAAATAGGTTCTGCCATCTGCTGCATCTGACTCCAAGACTCCTCATCAGAGCTTTAATGGAAAGAAACTTTAATACAATGAGTATACAATACGGAAAATACAAAGAATATAATTTCTAAATCAAATACCTGAAGTGACCCATCCCCTTGTGGGTAAAAGTCCACCCAAAAGGGATTGGCCCAAAGCAAGGACTGAGAGCCAGCCACAAGCCTAAAGTGCTTTCTGGCCGGGACCCAGAGAAAAGGGTCAGACATGGCCAGACAAGTCTGGGAGGAAAAGAGCACAATCAAAACAAAGATAAATGCTGCATAGTGAACACCTCACCATGAGTCTCTCACCCACATCTGTTTAAACCAGCCCAGGGCCAAGAAACAAGCAGGGTTTCTTCATCACATGCTCCCTGCTCCATGTGGCTTCCTCAGTCTCCTCTGGCTCCATCCTGCTTCTTCTTCAGATTCCTTCTCTTCTCTGCTCAGCTCCACCCTCCTTCTTGGTGGGGCAGGGAACCTGGAACTTCTTTTCTTGGGGACCACCCTGTTACATCACAACCTGGCCCACCCTGGTGGTGCAGTAGATTAGAGGCTACTGCAGCATGTTCGATCCCCCACCAGGGAGCCAACCCACCTGGCGAGGCAGACCTCTCCTGACCTGCCCGCTGCTCCCCTCAGCAGTGCACTTTGTCCATCTGCCTGTTCTGCTCCCCACTCTGTCTCTGGTAAATCCTCTCACCATCCAATCTCTGGCCTGGACCCCAGTTCTGTATGCACAAATAAATGTTTGTTTTTTTTTAAGTCCCGCTACCTGAACAGCATATTTACTGGCCTTGTTGGTTGTACTGCCCGCCCCTAGGGAACTGCAAACTCTCCAACACTCGTTTGTCAAGCACCAGCCCTACTTCCCTCTCACCCAGACTCCTAGTCCTGGCGCTAAGGAACTTGACTGAACTTGAGCAAGGCTGCTTCCCTTAGACACCCTCCTCCTTTTTGAACTCCTGTCCTTAAAAGCTCAAGGCTATCAAAAGAAGTTTTATTTCAGCCAACACCTGAGGCTAGGTCCTTGATCTCCCTTCCTTAAAGAACTTCCTCAAAAGGATTCACAATTGTGAATTTTTCCTGTGTCCTTTGAAAAGTATATGTACACCCTACAACCCTGAAGGGTCTTTCTCAAAGACCAGCGTGGCATTCTTTTGAAACTAATCTTTGCAAAGGCTAGGGCCTCCTGCACTCAGTCCCTGGGAGGGTCGAATCCTAATTTCCAGCATAATCCCATTTACAGTGCCCAACTCACCTGCCTGCTTTTGTAATGTTTCACTTCCTCAACTCTGTTGGTGCATGAGCCCTGCTCCTCCTCCCTTCTTTTAAAAGGCCCAGTCATCTCTACACAAATTGGAGTGGAGTGTAGCCTTTTACTGTCTGTAGTTACAAAATACAATCTGCTTTCATTGCTTTAACCAACATCCGGTTAGTTTTGTCTTTGACTCCCTCCACTTCCATCCTCCCTCAGACACTCAAGGGGAGGGGCCACTTGGATTTTGTTCACTGCCAAATCCTCAGTGCCACCTAGAATGCACAGCATGACAAATATTTGCTGAATAGACAAGTAAGTGTTTATTAAAATGCATGCAATAAAATGCACACAGTTCGGGGATAAGGGTGATTTTTTTTGGAGTTCAGGGTTCTTTGGTTCACTCTGAGAAAGGTTTCACCAGGGTTCCCCTTTCAGGGACATATGATAAATTCCCCAGGTGAGTTTCTCCATGAGACAGAGACTCAGTAATATTTAAAAAGCAGGTTTATTAGGGAAAAGGACAGAGAAGAAAAGGACTCTTGTACAGGCACAAGTGGGCAGGAAGAGCAGCCCTGGAAAGGGCAGGTTTGCAGGCAGGTGGCCTTAGGAGAGTGGACTCCACTGAGGGAGGTCAGTGCAGAGAAGTCTGGCATGGTGCAGGTCCCGGCAGGCAGGGGGCTGCTGCCCTGCAGAGGGAGAGAGTGGATGGAAAGAAGCTCCTGCATAGTCACAGGTGGGCAAAGGACTGCTGCCTGAGCCAGTGCCGAGACTGATGTAGTCGTATTGCAACACGGTGGTCCCTAGGAAAAGGGGAAGTTCCAGGTTCCTGCCCCACCCAGAAGGAGGGCAGAGCTGAGCAGAGAAGAGAAGGAATCTGAAGAGGAGTCTGAAGAAGGAAGCAGGATGGAGCCAGAAGGTGACTCTGTACATGGAGCAGAGAGACGTGTGAAGAAACTGCGCTTGCTTGTTCTTGGCCCTGGACTGGGTGAAACACGTGGGTGAGAGACCCGTGGGGAGGTTGACTATGGCAGCGTTTATCTTGATTTTGATTTAGCTCTCTTCCTCCCAGACTTGTCTGGCCATGTCTGATCCTTTTCTATGGGTCCGCGCCAGAAGGTGCTTTAGGCTTGTGGTGGGCTCTCAGGCCTTGCTTTGGGCCAATCCCTTTGGGTGGACTTTTGCCCACGAGGGGATGGGTGACTTTGGGTGTTTGATTCAGAAATTATATTCTTTGTCTTTTCTGTATTGTACACTCATTGTATTAAAGTTCCTTTCCATTAAAGCTCTTATGTCTTGTCTTGATGCGGCAATGGCAGGACCTATTTAGAGCAGGCAGGTTTGGGGATTCAGGGGTGCCCCTCTCCCTGCCCTATAACAAAACAAGGGGACAATTGCAAGAAATACCGAAAACAAACTTCTTAATGTTCATCTGAGAAGCCAGTCATTTGTAACTGTATCATAATCCCCACTCTCTCTTATGACCTTGAAAGGCTCCACAGCAGTAAAGAGGATATAACGAGAGAACGACCAGTACAACTGATGGAGGAAAGAATAGAAAACCTGAAGGAGACATCACAAGGTTAAAACCTGACTCATGCAAGGAGGTGGGGGCAGAAGGAAATAACATGACCATTAACCCAGTCATAGAGACTCCTGTATCAGACTGCTGTAGGGAACATCCAAAGCACAGACTGGAGGGTAAAGATACAGAGTGGGTCCATTGTGAGATTCCACATAGTTATCTTAAATCAGCAGCAAACAGGCTACTCCACAAAGGAGTGAGCCCCTTCCAAAGAGAAAGGACTATATCAGTGCACTGGCTCCGGACAGCAGTCCTTTGCCCACCTGTGACTATGCAGGAGCTTCTTTCCACCCACTCTCTCCCTCCACAGGAGGGCAGCAGCCCCCTGCCTGCCGTGACCTGCACCATGCAGGACTTCTCTGCACTGACCTCCCTCAGCAGAGGCCCCTCTCCTAAGGCCACCTGCCTGCAACCACGCAGGCCTCTCTCAGCAAACCTGCCCCTTCCAGGGCTGCTTTTCCTGCCTGCTTGTGCCTGTGCCAATGTCCTTTACTCTTCTGTCCTTTTCCCTAATAAACCTGCTCTCTAAACATAACTGAGTCTCTTTCTCGTGGAGAAACTCGCCTGGGAACTCACTTCATGCTGCTGAAAGGGGAGCTCTGGTGAAACCTTTCCCAGAGTGAACCTAAGGACTCCGAACTCCAAAAAAATGACACCAAAACCAAAAGTAGGTTTATGTCTGTGCTCACGGGAAGTTCACTGACCCCAGAGAGAGCTGAGGTCAGAGCAGTCCCACTGACCAAAGAGTAAGAGGAGTTTTTATAGACCAGGTAGAGGGGAGAAATGGCCAGGTGGAAAATTTTGACAAGGAACTGGAAATTATTTATCTGCCCGGGCTTGCGTTAACTGGTGGTGACAAACAAGTCATGAGGTTATCGCTCCCGAATATCTGCTTCTGCTTGGGGCAACGGCTCCTTCTATATGCCTGTTTGGCTGGTGCCTGACCCTTACACTTCCATTTCTTTTTTTTTTAAAAGATTTATTTATTTATGTATGCAAGAACTGGGGTACAGGCCAAAGGCACCACAAGAGCCAGAGTGGAAAGCAGAACAGGTAGACTGAGTAAGTACACTGCTAAGGGGAGCAGGAGGATCAGAAGAGGTTTGTGACGCCATGTGGGTCACCCCCCTAGCCAGGACTCGAACTCCTGTTGCAGTGGCTGCTGATCACTTCATAGTGCTGAGCTTTAACCCACTGTGCCATCAGGGAGGGCCCTTACACTTCCATTTCTGTGGGAGAAAAGGGCATCGCATCTTCAGCAGGCTGCTTCCTGCTGAATGCAGTCATGTAGGGGGTTTACCATGGAAGGCCTTTGTGGCAGTGTGTCAGCAATGAAGTATATAACATATCATAGTCCTAAATGTAATAGATGTAACTTTTTCCCTCCTCAAGATTATGACATTTAAGATACAGTCCTAAATGAAAACGACAGAGCCTAATACAGTTATTGAGATATAAATTTTCTCTACCCTCATCCCAATTCTGTAAAATAGTAAACTAAATCTAATTTTAACAATTTTATCTATATTTGCATAAGCTCATAGGGCAGGATAACCAAGCAGAATATCGTTGGCTTTGTTGAAAACACCACAGGGCCTAGAGTGAGCTTTAAGCACCCAGTCCATGCAGCCTTCATCAAAGTCACAGTCTCACCAGCAGTCACTGTCACCTGAGACTTTCTCTTTTCAAGGTTTTCAGGGCTTTTTCCAGGGTTTTCCAGTCCTGCCAGTGGAAGCAGCTTCCTGGCTTCTCATGGAG
The DNA here is from genome assembly GCF_000260355.1 of Condylura cristata. Classification (NCBI taxonomy): domain Eukaryota; kingdom Metazoa; phylum Chordata; class Mammalia; order Eulipotyphla; family Talpidae; genus Condylura; species Condylura cristata. The sequence continues at coordinate 526,509 of NW_004567154.1, read as the reverse complement.
GTCTTTGGAATCCGATGAGCAAGGGGACAAACTTTTCTTGGTTCTGCTCTTCTCAGCTCAGCTCAAATTCTACTGTACCCATAAGAATTTCAATCAAAGCCTTGTAACAAAACACATTTTTAATTTTTTTAGTTTAAGGAGAAATAAGTAAAATTTCCCTTGAGATTATGCAAAGACATAATGTCCTGAAAAGTACAGATATTGCTTACAAGTTTTGGGGATGAGAAAAGAGAAAAGCAAATGTTCCAGTTTGCTCATAAAAAGATGCAAATTGCCACTGCTAAGATCACAGCTCAGTCAAAAAAAAAGTTCTCTAGAAATAAAAAAACAAAACATTAAAAACCAATATTTTTAAAAAGTTGTTAAATATTATACAAATCTTCCTCAGTGTATTTTTCCTTGTATCATCTGTTGGCACTTTTTCATAAATCCAATTTTTACAAGCTTGACAGGTCTTTTTCAGTTCCAAAACATATCTATAGTGTCAGTCTCTTTTTGTGATTTTTTCTGAAGTCAAAGCTCAGCATGTATCCTTTAGAAATAACAAAAACTTGAAAATGACCATACCTGAAATTATGGCATAAAGCAAAAGACAAGAATGTTTGCTCAATTTTGTCATATACATACACACATAATTGGCATAATTGGAATTGTCCAATAATATTATACCGGAAAATTCTAGGTTTTAAAAATCACATATATTTTAGAACAATTTAATCTATTTTTATATATGCTGAAAAAGGTATGACTTTTTCTCAATGACAATTTTTTTTTCTTTTCCATGAAGTTTTAACATCTCGAGTTTGGTCCAGTGAGTTTAGCATTTTCCTACAAGGAAAATAATTATTAAGAGTAGTTAAGCATCTCAAATCATTTTACTGATCAAAAATCTTACTATTTTCAAAATTTGACTTTAAGAAAAATTTTGTCACAAACTTAGTAAATATATACAGATTTTTATGAAACATTAAATTATCCAGAGTGATAACTAAATTTTTTTAAGTACATCCATTTTTACAGTGCTCAACAATGTTGACAGGATGCTATCTTTCAGCTAACCACATCTGAGGGTAAAAGAGAACCAAGATTTTAGATTACCCAAACACTCCTGACTTTGTCATCAAGAACTAGTAAAAGCAGTTTAAGAAACTGAGTCCTCACTGCAGCTGAAGAAGAAATTAAAGTTTGGTTTTACACAAGTACATCACTGATAGTAAACCCAAATATGTCTAAAGCAAGTCATTTTAGTACATAACATCCTTTAAAATATCTTTTCAGGGCCCTCCCTGGTGGCGCAGCGGGTTAAAGCACAGCACTGAGAAGCTAAAGCCACTTCTGCATGAGTTCGATTCCTGCCTGCCCAGGAGGTGACCACGTGGCGTGGCAGACCTCTCCTGGCCCGCCTACTGCTCCCCTCAGCAGTGTACTTTGTAGATCTGCCTGTTCTGCTCCCCACTCTGTCTCTGGTGAAGCCTCTCGCCGCCCCTGAGCCTTTGGCTGTACCCCAGTTCTTTATGCACGGATAAATAAATCTTTAAAAAAAAATCTTTTCAGACCCCACTTTCCTTTTTGCCTTTCTAGTTCACATCATTTTTCAAAGAGACCCATTATATTTGGACACTAAATCCTTTAAGACCTTCAACATATCTGGTTCAAACACATTTCCCAACCCACCTCACTTCATTGACATCTACAGTCATGACATAGCAGTTTTTAACCCTTAGATCCTAAGACTGTTATGGCAGAATTTCATCTCTATGTCCACAGGCCCAGAAAGATCTCCACCCGCCCCCGCCCCCGTGAGCAATTAGGCAACAGAGCATCCATTGCCCCAGTAGGGGCACATTCACACTTTAAAGCAAGGAGGGAGTGTAGAAGCAGTGAACTCCCAAATGGTCATCAGGTCCTCCAGGGCACACAAGTCAGGCGCCTAGCCCTGAGAAAGTCCATCAGTCATTTCTTGAAACTTTCAGTCCACACCAAGGCCTTGTCTTGAACACAACTTCAGCTAATTAACATCAGCCTGGCATTTTGCACTTCAAGACATTGTAAGAGCTGTAATGCTGTCTTTCCTTTGTGCTAGATAACTCATGCATAAACATGTTTTATTTCTATTTTTTCCATACATTTTAGCTTTTCTGCAATAAGAAGCAAAGTAAACCCAAAAGCTCATTAAGTAGTCAACAAATTTTCATTATTAAACTTGGTAGACCCTTAGTTTTATAGGAGATATACACCACCATTTAAATAATGAGAAAAAGAACCGTTTTAAGATAGATACCAATTGTAGCTTTAGTAGTTTTTTTTTTTTTTTTAGTACAGGAAGTTCAAATTACAGAACAGAATTACAAATTCATATACCAGAGTTTTTTGTGATTTTTTTTAAGATGATGACAGGAGAAGGGGGGCAAAAATCAGTTCAGGATCTTACCTGAGGAACAAATGTCCTTCTTTAAAGGGAAGAAATAGTGCGTTACTCTTTTTAGAAAAGAACTTTATCAAAAGAAGTTCAGGTATCAACAAAACCACATTTATCTCTGTTAACATAGACGAAGTCAATTATTATATATTTTTGACAACTCTAAGTTGTTGTTTTAAAGATTTGTTTATTTATGCATACAGAACTGGGGTACAGGCCAGAGGTCCGGGGGCAGTGAGAGGATTTACCAGAGACAGAGTGGGGAGCAGAACAGGCAGATGGACTGAAGTACACTGCTGAGGGGAGCAGCGGGGCAGGTCAGGAGAGGTCTGCTGTGCCATGTGATCACCTGTGTATGTGGGGGGCAGGCGGGAATGGAACTCATGCTGAACTGGCTTTAACTTCTCAGTGCTGTGCTTTAACCCGCTGCGCCACCAAGGGAGGGCCTAATTAAACACTTTTAAACATATAAGTATTAACTCCCAAAATTAAGTCATGCATGCTTTAATTAAGCCATTGCATTTTGAATTTGTCTTTGTTTACCAAAAACTTTAGATCACAATCTCAAAATTTGGATTTTTTAACAGAAATTTATATAGACACCATTTATAATAATTTTAACACAGCGACATTCCATAGACAAAAGACACAAAGGCAAAGACACAGGCACAGAGATCTGTTTCATTTAAGATCTTGGCCATTTGCACTGATGTTTAGAGACAATAATTTTACCAGTATTTGTGTCAACACTGACAACAATTACTAATTTATTTTTTAAATATTTCTTTTTAACTAACTCCTTCAATAAGAAAACATTTCTCAAGTTATATTTCTAAGAATGCATCTTAGTTTCCAAAGAAAAAGGGGCAGAAGATTCCCTGTCAGTTTTCTAAATTTGATATAGCTGTTTACTTCAGGAAGAGCTGCCCCAAAGGAACAGGTTTGCAGAGAGACCTGTATGGTCGCAGGCGGGTGGCTTTGAGGAGCGCTGCCTCCACTGAGGAAGGTCAGTAAAGAGAAGCCTTAGCCTGGTCACAGGCAGGCGGGAGGCTGCTGCCCTGCAGAGGGAGAGTGTCGATAGAAAGGAGCCACTGCATAGTCACAGGTAGGCAGAGGGCTGTGCCCCGCGCCAGTGCAGAGACTGCCCTGATATCCAGTCAACCACCTACAGCAGTCCTACCTATGGCAGGGCAGTCGGTTACCTGCTTAGATCTTTTTTTAAAAAAATTTTATTTATTTATGCATACAGAGTTGGGGTACAGGCCAGAAGTGCAAGGGCAGTGAGAAGATTCACCACAAAGTGAGGAACAGAACAGGCAGATCTACTGAAGTACACTGCTGAGGGGAACAGCGAGACAGGCCCCACTCTGACAGCATGGATGAGTAAGCCCTGCCTTGCTAAAGTGGCCATCTGTTGGAAGTCAGAGTTGGGGAGACCCCAAGTGGTATTGCCAAAATTGTTACCGAACACTGGCCTCAGTTTCCCCCAGCCAATAAACGGAAACAGAGTTTGAGGAAAAGGAATATGGTTTAATTTTTTGACAAATGAGGAGGGCAACAGACTCAAGCCTGAAAGACCAACTGCCTGCTCTTTGGCAGGCCACAGACCTATTTACAAAAAAAGTGTAAACAAAAGGGTGACATGAGCAAGGGACTGCAAAGGGGAGGGAGTAGGGGTCCGCACAGAAATGGAGACAGGTGGGCACCAGCTTGCTCTTTCTACATCTGCTGTTTGACTCCCCTCTCCTTAGAATGCAAGAATGTAAACCTGTCAAGCAAAGGAAGAGAAATTGCAAGGAACTGGGGAAGACAAACTTGTTTAACGGTTATCTGAGAGATAAACTTGCTGATGATCACCTGAGAGACCAGTCCAGTCATAACCAGTCCAGTCATAAAAAAGACAAACTTGTCAAAGGAGGGAGAACGACAAACTTGTTGATAATGCTTACCTGAGAGACCAGTCATTTGTAACTGTATCAGCTCTTCACTTACTTTTTTAAAAAAGATTTATTTATTTATGAGTACAGAACTAGGGTACACGCCAGAAGAGCAGGGGCGGTGAGAGGATTCCCTAGAGACAGAGTGGGGAGCAGAAGAGGTAGATAGAAAGCAAACGGGCGAGACTGGAAAGGTCTGCTGCACAATAAGTGAGTCAGCTCCCTGTCTGGCAACTGGCGCTGGGCGCTACGCTAGGGCTAGCTTCTTAGTGCAGAGCTTTAACTCCTTGCGCCACCAGGAAGGCCCCAGGCTCTTCACTTACAAGAAGCATTAAGTTTTGGGGGGATGTTTTGGAGGCGGGGGAGCGACTGGACCTCCGATAAAGACCCTTCTCGGGCATGAGGATTGAGGGCTGAGTGTAGAAGGTTTCCTGGAGGTCTAACGCCCATTCCCCATCGTCCCCCCTCGGCTTTCCTTCTCCCTAGGGGACTGTAATCCCGCGGGGAGCGGCGCCCAGAGCCTGGGGCAGCTTCGGTGGTGTGCTGGGGCGTTTAGGGAGTGGCAAGTTGGAGTGGTGCCTCCTACAGCCCTGCTCCCTTTCCCCTGCGCCTCACCTGCCCACACTGCAGTCCACTGCACAGCCTTGTAATGAGGTTTTAGCGTGAATTCTTCCGTTTAGCAAGCAGTCCCGATGATAAAGAAAACGAATGAGTGAATGAGCAGCCAATGAACCTAAATTGACTTTGCTTCGAGTGGATGTTGCCTGTACACAGCCATCCAATCCTGGGTTCCAGCGAGGTCGTCTGTTCTTCGCCACCTGGAAGTGGCAAAAATAGATGGGGAACTTGCTTCCTACCCTAGCCCCTTTCACCAGACACTGGCTTCCCTCAGATGCTTTGAGGGCTGGAGCCACCTTTGGGCTCCCTTTGAGGACTACGGATCAGGACCTTTGCGCTGTGTCCCACAATCCCATGGTGAGGGTGAGGGGGGCGGAGACTGTTTCACACGGCTCTCGTGGCCTAAGAAGGAAAGCACAGCACTAAGCATGACGGATACTATTGACTGACCGAATTTTATTGCAAACTTAATACACACTTCATAATAACCTCTCTGTACAGCAGAAGCATTTGAGACTGCGAGGCAAAGACGACTTGATCTAGGTCTCACGGTGGCCCCTTCATTGGGTGAATGTTCAAGACTTGTTACAGACACTGCCTCTAAAGTCGCGCATCCAGATTGGATCCGGCCACCCCTTGTGCCTGTGCCCACTGCTGGGGGTTGCCCGATCCTACAGGCAGGTTTCACCGCCACTGCTGCCGTGCCGGGTCTGACTCATTTCCGCCACAGTTGCTTACTGTGTCCTGAAAGTCTTTCGTTGCTCCACCAGGGTGAGCGACCAGGGTGAGCGTGGAGGGGAAGCGCTTATCAGAATCTCTCCCTGGTTTTCCTTTTTAGGGGGCCGGGGCAGTTGATGGAGAAACTAAGTCTAATTCCCAGGCTAGAGAGCTGGAAGGACCAGAGTGGTCCAAACCATTACTTTTGTGTCTGCTTTTGACCAAGATCGGTGGTAGGGGGTTCGCGTAGCCAATTTTAGGAGGACAGATCATGAGAACTCCCGGAGGGAAAAGAATGCCTTTGGCAGTACTCCGGGGGCCTCCCTCCTCCTGGCTCCTGACTAGCAAGGCGGTCACTTCTTGCTCTGGCTTCAGCTGGCTATCTGCTTCCTTTCCTCCTTTCCCTCAGACTGTCCACATCCTTTCCTCCTCTACTGACTCCCTTGTTTCCATCCCCTTTGCCTTCTTTGATCTCCATATCGCCAGAAAGTGGTCTTCTCTTGCCCTCCTGCCTTCCTTCCAAAACAGTCCCCCAGGTGGTTAGTACATTGGTTTCACTAAGCCATAGGTGATTCCCAGTTTTCTAGCTCTCCAGCTGGGTGGATGTATAAGCCTTGAGACAGTTCTTCCAAGACTGTGAAAGGCAGGTGAACATAAGTGGAGCTGACACTGTACGACTGATCACAAGACTTATTGGTGCAGATTTATTGCTACATCACACATATGCATTCATTCACTGGCACACACTGTCCTCTGTGCGGTCCCAGGTTCTGTATAGCATATCAAGGATACAGAATAGATCCTTGATCTCTCAGGAAGGTAAGTATTGGTTCAGACGTGGGCATATAAAGCTGTGGGAGCCTGAGGAGGGGCTTCTCACCATCCATGGCTATCTGTAGTGTAGAGCTGCAGATTAAAAAAAAAAAGATTTATTTATACATACAAGAACTGGGGTACAGGCCAGAGGTGTGGGGAGTGAGAGGATTCACCAGAGAATGAATGGTGAGCAGAATAGGCAGATCTACTGAAATACACTGCTGAGGGGAGCAGTGGGTGAGACAGGAGAGGTCTGCTGTACCGAGTCAGGTCAGCTCCCTGGTTGGGGATGGAACTTGTGCTTCAGTGGCTGCAGACAGCTTCATAGTGCTGTGCTTTATTTAACTCCTTGTGCCACTATGGAGGGCCCAGGGCTGCAGATTTAGCAAATAAAAATGAGGCTTCTCACTCAGCTATGAATTCAGATAAATAATTTTAAAGTATAAGTGTGTCCCAAATAGTGTGTGGGAGATTTGTATACTTAAAAATAAAATTAGTTTTTCTGAAATTCATATTTAATTACTAAGTATCCTATATCTCACCTGGCAACACTACTGTAGGGGGTATCAAGTCATGTATTGTTGCCAGAAAATCCAGTGTTATACAGCCTGAAGTCAGTGAGCAAATGGCAGATTATGGAGAGCTGTAAAAGTGTGAGGAAATAATTTTTTTTAAAGTGAAAGGAAACACTAAGAGACTAGAAATAAGTGGAGTAACAGTAAAATTTAAGTTTTAGGGAGAGGCTTCTGCTAGATTCTTGGAGGATCCTTCAAGAGAGCAACAGTGGGATCTGGCTAGTTGCAATAGTATAGGCAAGAGATTTGGGGGCATGAGAATAGGAAGATGGGAAAAGGGACGTTCCAGATTCAAGAAGTTTACAGGAAATAAAGAGAAGACAGAAAAATATCAAAATGAACAACAGCAACAAAATATCAGCCGAAAATAAACAAAAACAATATAACTTTTTTTTTTTTAAAGTGAGAAAAGGGCCCTCCCTGGTGACGCAGCGGGTTAAAGCACAGCACTAAGAAGCTTAAGCCACTTCTGCATGAGTTCGATTCCCGCCTGCCCTGGAGGAGATCCACATGGCGTGGCAGACCTCTCCTGACCCGCCCGCTGCTCCCCTCAGCAGTGTACTTCGTCAATCTGCCTGTTCTGCTCTCCACTCTGTCTCTGGTGAATCCTCTCACCCTCCGCATCTCTGGCCTGTATCCCAGTTCTATATGAATAAATAAATAAATCTTTAAAAAAAAAAGTGAGAAAAGAAATAGAGGGGACAGCCAACCTGGAGCCTGGAGTAGCTGAAGAATGTACCTGGCTGCTACAAGGCGAAGAGTGCTTTGTGGACTATGTGCCACTTCATTTGCCTAAAATACTTAAAATGCAAATTTAGAGGAATTTTCTCATGTAAATGTTTACCAGGATTAAGTGCTAGTCAGGACCATTTATTCAACAGGTTGGAGTAAATGTTTGGAGTAAATGTAGTGAGTACATTGGTTTGGAATGCCCTATGGTTCATCTCAAAGTAGCTTAAGGAAAATTGAAACTAACATTTCTGATCCAAGAGTTCAGTTCTGATTTACCAGCTCTCTAACAGAATGAAGACCTGTCACCAGGGAGAGGATGCAGTGTTATCTTCTGCAGATATTGCGTGGCTAGCCAAAGAGGAGGCATGCTTGTTCAACAAGGCAAAGGACTGAGGACAGGTCAAGGCAACCCTTTCAGGATGACCTTCAAGATGACCTTCCTTTTTCTGAGAAGCACTTCAGCAGACAATTTACCTTACCAAAACTGTTTCCAGAAGAAGCTCAACTGAAGACTTCAGCTTTGGTGAACCAGTTTACACTATAGGAGATCTGTGCTCTTGAAAATGGACTTGCCATTCTCAGAGTGCCAAAACTATGGCCCTTGGAAGAGCTGCAAAATCTCACTACAGGTGATTTAGATTCTAAGGCATCTGTTTTTACAGCACCGCATTCTGTCCTGCCACCCCTCCCATGCCCCTGCTTCCATCAGGACTCTGCCAAAGTATACCTGCTATTGCTCTCATTAAAAGAGAGGGTCTCGGGCCTGCTTGGTGGCACAAGGGGTTAGGTCACAGCACTGGGAAGCTATCTGCAGCCATTGCAGCATAAATTCAATCCCTGGCCAGGGAGGTGACCCACATGGCACAGCAGACCTCTCCTGTCTTGCTCACTGCTCCCTTCAGCAGTGTATTTCAGTCAATCTGCCTGTTCTGTTCCCCACTCTGTCTCCGGTGAATCCTCTCAACAACTCCCTACTCCCCCACCCCGCACCTCTGGCTTGTACTCCACTTCTTGTATGTATGAATAAACACATGTGAGAGAGAGAGAGAGAGAGAGAGAGAGAGAGAGAGAGAGAGAGAGAGAGAGAGAGAGAGCACACCTCCCTGGTGGCACAGGGGTTAAAGTCTCA
>NW_004567154.1:509508-517466 GCF_000260355.1 Condylura cristata | reverse complement strand
GAGAGAGAGAGAGAGAGAGAGAGAGAGAGAGAGAGAGAGAGAGAGAGAGTGCACACCTCCCTGGTGGCACAGGGGTTAAAGTCTCAGCACTATCACAGGCCACAGCAGCATGAGTTCGATCCCAAGCCAGGGGGCTAATCTGGCTTTCAGTCTGAATCAGAGACCAACTCAGAAACAGTGTTTGGGTAACGCATGCTGACATGTAGAGGAAAAATGAAGTTCTAACTGAAAATGTTTCAAATTCACCTTTGGCTCCCTCAGCAGTGTATGTCAGTAGATCTGCCTTGATCTGCTCCCCACTCTGTTTTGGTGAATCTACATTACCCATACCTCTGGCCTGGACCACAGTACCCCAGTTCTTGTATGATTAAGTATATAAAATAAAATAAAGTGGAAGAGAATTTCTAGGCAATTCTAGAAAGACTTTAGCTAAGAACATGATATGCCCCCAAAGCTAAAGACCCTGAAATACACGAATGTTGCAAAACTTCAGACAGTAAGAAGCTCAGAACAAGACATGATGCCCCAACCAGGGGATGCTGCTGACCCTTTTGCTTTCCTGCAGAAGCTCTGAGGAAGAAATTTCTTATTGGTGTTGAAGTAGCAGCCAAGGTGAAGTGGAAAAGGAATCCCAAAGTCTGGATCAGAGACTCAGAAACAGTGTTTGGGGTACACATGCTGACGTCTAGAGGAAAAATGAAGGTTCTAACTGAAAATGTTTCAAATTACTAACAGACAATAATGAGCTGAAAAAAGGCTATCCTGGTTAGGCTGTTGAGTTGTTAGGGCTAGTTTTGTCTAGTAGAAATCAACATACTTTAGTTAAGTATTCAATGATTTTCTTTTAAGTTTAATCAGAGGACTGAGCAATAGCACAAGCTTTTCAAGTTTGTTTCTGCTTTTATGAGGTCAGTTGTGAAGTTGCCATAACATATATGTGGATTCTTATATATTTTTAATCTAGGTTTCCCATCTTGGAAACAATTATATAGGTTTCAGAACAAAGAAAGGACATTTGTTGATGTGAATTTTTAATTCCTAAACACTAATTTACCTGTTTTGTGTGAATATATTTGAGTATAAAACAGTCTGAAAATTTAGTGATAATAATGAGGGTACTAGTCTCATTCATTTTCAGCGATTATTTACTTACTAGTCAATGATGGCATGCTAGTGTAGCAAGTGAAATATCTGAGACTGGAATCTTCTTTCTGAGACAGAACTTATATTTTAGGTTCTCACGTTTTCTTGGAGTTAGAATTTGAGTAGGAACCAGATAATGTTCACTGCTGAAATTCTGTAAATTGTTCCTCCTAAAGGAAGTCAAGAACTATAAAAGTTGCTACAACATTGGTGTCCGTCAATACTGAGCAAGAAAACATAGTTTTCAAGTAACAAGAAATCAAATCATTGAAGTAGTTTTTAAAAAAGAGTTATTTATTTATGCATACAGAACTGGGGTACAGGCCAGAGATGGGGGGCGGTGAGAGGCTTCACCCAACACAGAGTGGGGAGCAGAACAGGCAGATTGACGAAGTACACTGCTGAGGGGAGCAGCAGGCAGGCCAGGAGAGGTCTGCGGACCATGTGGATCAACTCTGGGGCAGGCAGGGATCAAACTCATGCTGAATTGGCTTTAGCTCCTAAGATAGTGCTGTGCTTTAACCCACTGCGCCACCAGGGAGGGTGCCTTGAAGTAGATCTTTTTAAGTGAACACCAGAATATATAATTTCCTTTTTCTCCCTCATAAATAAAGTGGCATTGTAAATAAAATAAAATATAAATTAGAAAAAAAATCAACAGCGTTTGGCAACTGAATAGGTAAAGAAGGATCAGCCCTAGGTCTGGTTTGGGTATTTAGGAAATGCTATTGCTACTAACTGAGATAGATCAGCGTTAGATGGTCCTAAAGGGATAGCTGGTGTAGGGGACTAGCAATTAATTGGCTATCTCAGCCACAAGTTCATTGAAGAAGTAAGTTTGAGGAAGTGGAGACTGGGAAGTCCTCAGCAGAAAGATAGTATTGAAACCAGGAGATGGATGAGTTCCTCAGAAGAGGCACCACAAATCCATCTAGGAGACCCAGAAAGAATAGTCAGAGGAACCTGGAGAATCATGGGAGCCAAACTTCTGGGAGGCAGTAGTGAGCAACATGTCAAATGGAGCCCAAAAGTTGTGATCACACGAAGGATGAACAACAGTTGTTGATTTGGGTAGTGGTAAAGTCATTCTAAATACAATCTCGCTTAAACTGTGATGTTTATTCAAATGACCCAGCTAGCAAGCGTCCCTGACAGGCTCTCAGATCCTCTTCACAGCTACTGTCATTATTGCCAAAAACTCCTTCAGAATGTAAACCATTCTTTCAGGGCATTTTCATATTAAACCACTGTGCCCTAACTCACTCAAAAATTGCAGACACACTTTTGCATGCTCTCATACTCATCATTTTGGGTCATTAATATTTATCTATGTCACCTCAGTCAGCTGGAGCTACAACTCTATCTTTGCAGGAGTAATTGCAGATACCCACAAGGGTTAAATGGGTTACCTTATTTTTTTTAAAAAAGATTTATTTATTTAGGAATACAGAACTGGGGTACAGGCCAGAGGTGCAGGGGGTGAGAGTATTCACCAGAGACAGAGTGACAACAGAACAGGCAGAATGACCAAAATACACTGCTGAGGGGAGTAGCAGGCAGATCAGGAGAGATCTGCTACGCCATGTGGGTCACCTCCCTGGCTGGGGATTGAATTCATGCTGCAGTGGCTATAACAGCTTCATGGTGCTGTGCTTTAACCCATTGTGCCACCAGGAAGGGCCCATCTTACGGTTTTCCCAGGTGTGAAGAGATCTTATGGATCTCCCAGGTGTGAAGACCACCTATGTATTTCACTTATCTTGGTAGGGCTATTAACCCCTGAGAATTGTGAGGTAATGCTAGATATTGTTAGTCCTGGTACCCTTGTTGTCCTTTGGTCTCCTGAATCCAAACTAGTGAGTATCTGTTGTGTGTGACAGTTGACTTCATGCTGTTCCATATATTCAAATAAGTTTGAGACAGAGTTGCATACCATAAAGACAGAGATGGGGTGCTCAGTGGCAGATATTTTCAAGGAAGTGGGAAGGGCTGGGACCCACAACCCAGTAGAAATATATGAGCCCTAAACAGGACTTTGTTCTCTGAGACCCAAGTGAAGAAAAGTGTGAGTTAAGATAAAGGTCCTCTCTACCCAGGAGTTCTTAACCCAAGGTCCACGGGAGCCCATGAACTTGAATGGATCTTTATTTTCACTATTACTAATAGAAGTGTGGTATGTTGGGCCCTCCCTGGTGTCACAATAGATTAGGACGCAGCACTGCAAGTTGGCCGCAGCCACTTCAGTGTGAATTTGATCCCTGGCCCCCCAATTGATCCACATAGTGCGGCAGACCGCTCCTGACCCATCCGCTGCTCCCCTCAGCAGTTATCTGCCTGTTCTGTTCCCTACTCTGTCTCTGGTGAATCCTCTCACCGCCCCTGCACCTCTGGCTTGAACCCCAGCTCTGTATGAATAAATAAATAAATCTTAAAAAGAAAAGAAATGTGGCATGTCCATCTAGATAATGTGGGTAACAAATTACAGTAGTATCAGTGGGACCCATGGCTCTGTCTCCAATAGAAATAAAATCTTCAAAGATACATCATCCAAAGCAAGGATAGTGAAAGAAAGGATAAACAGCTGGGACTAAATCAAGTTAAAGAGCTTCTGTACAACAAGAGACACATTACACAAAACAAAGAGACACGCCACTAATTGGGAGAAAATATTTCCAAACAATACTAATGACAAAGGACTCATCACAAAGGTACACAAATAGCTGATTAAACACAACAAAAATAAAGTGAACAACCCCATCAAAAAATGGGCAGAAGAGCTACAAAGACATTTCTCCAAAGAAAAAATGCAGATGGCCAGCAAGCATACGCAAAAATGCTCGAAATCACTTGTAATAAGGGAGATGCAAACTGAAACCACAATGAGATACCACCTCACCCTAGTGAGAATGGCATATCTTAAAACAACTAGCAATAGCAAATGTTGGCATGGATGTGGAGAAAAAGGAACTCTCCTGCACTGCTGGTGGGAATTCAAGCAGATACAGCCACTATGGAAAGCTGTGTGGAGGTTTCTCAAAAGGCTAAAAATAGAGCTTCCATATGACCCGGCAATCCCACTCCTAGGTATCTACCCAAAGTACACAAAAACATTGATTGAAAAGGACACCTGCATCCCCATGTTTATTGCTGCTGTATTTACTATTGTAAATAGATGTTGAATCAACCCAAATACCCAAAAATAGATGACTGAATTAAAAAGATGTGGTACATATACACAATGCAATATTACTCAGTAATAAAAAGATAAACTCAGGCCCTCCCTGATGGCACAACGGGTTAGGATGCAGCACTGCAAGCTAGCCGCAGCCACTTTAATGCAAGTTCGATTCCCCGCCCCGGAGGTGATCTACATGGCACAGCAGACCTCTCCTGTCTTGCCCACTGCTCCCCTCAGCAGTCAGCAGTGTACTTCATTTATCTGTCTGTTCTGCTCCCCACTCAGTATCTCGTGAACCTTCTCACCATCCCTGCACCTCTGGCCTGTACCCCAGTTCTGTATGCATAAATAAATACATATTTTAAATAAATAAATAAAAATATAAACTCATGCCTTTTGCAGCAACATGGATGGAGGTGGAAGGGATCATGCTTCGTGAAATAAGCCAGAAAGAACGAGAAAAATACTGGATAGTTTCACTCATAGCAGGAGCTTAAGGAATCGGGGAGGGGGGAGGCAGAGAGAGAGAGACAAACAAAGGTAGTAGAGCAAAAATGAAAACAGTGAACAACTATATACCAGAGACATTTTATGGGGGTGGAAAGGGGAATGTGATCAGAACTGGGGTGTGATCAGCACTGGACTATGATGATGGCACATGGGTGAATTGGTGGTGGGAAGCCCATGGGGGATTACAACTGAGATGGAAAAATGCACAAAATGAGGAATAATATAAAAAAATAAAAATATATAAAAGAAGAAAATGATATTTTCATAGTTTATCATGGTTGTTACAGATCTCTCAAAGTAGCATCACTATTTCGAAATTATGGTAGTCACTCAACCTGTTGAGAGAGCATAGTATTCATTGTACTGATAAAGAAGCAGATGTGTGTGTGTGTGTGTGTGTGTGTATATACACACACACACACACATATATATACATATATATACTACATTACAGATGTGGTGTTTATTATTTTAGTAATGGTATTTATTTTATAATCCTATTTTTATGTATATGTCATCCTGGAAAGTTTCCCTAGATTTCGCCAGACTGCCAAATGTGTCCACAGCATTAAAAAGCTAAGAAACACCACTCCTGGGTTTCTACCCAAAGAGCACAAAAACATTAATTGAAAAGGACACCTGTGCCCCATGTTTATTGTTGCTCTATTTACAGGGGGAGAGATGGAACCAACCCAATGCCCAAAAATAGATGACTGGATGAAGAAGATGTGGTACATATACACAATGGAATCTTATTCAGCAGCCCAAAAAGATAAACTCATGGTTTTTGCAGTAACATAGATGGAGCTGGAAGGGATCATGCTTAGTGAAATAAGCCAGAAAGAAAAAGAAAACTACCGGATGGTTTCACTCATAGCAGGAACGTAAGAGATCAGGAAAAAAAAAAAAAAAGCAACTGAATAAAGTAAAAACAAAATCAATGAACATCTGTAAACCAGAGACATTTTACCGGGGTGGAGAGGAAAATAGGATCAAAATGGGTGGGAAGGGTACACGGGACCATGGTGATGGGTGAATTGGTGGTGGGAAGTCCATGGGGATTACAAACGAGATGGAAAATGTACAAAATGAAGAATAATGTAAAAAAGAATAATAGATATATCTTAAAAAGGCTAAGAAACAGTGTTCTGAAGAGTAACAGTAGCTAATGTTAATATAGCTCTTGCTAAAGGTTGGGCATTGTTCTAAGTACCTTTACCCCCTATATCATTGTTAACTCATTTATTCCTAACAACTGTATAGAGGAACCCTCACAGGAGACTGAGATGCCAGTAATTAAGTAATGTGCCCAAGGCCATTCAATTAGTATATGACAGAACCGAGATGAAAGCTCAAGTCTTTTGGTTTCAGAGTCTGTACCGAAAAGTCTAAGAGTTGAATTGGCAGACTGTCAAAGCAGCAAATTGGTTGCAGAGTAAATAAAGGGGACAGTGAATAAAGAGAGAAGGGGAATGATGATCTACAGTGTCTAGATGAACAGTAGGAAGAGACTGTCAGTTTGGAAGAAAATGGAATGGCCCAAAGAACACCAGGGGTCAAGGAGATAAAAGAAGTGGTAGAGGGGAGGAGCCTGGGAGAACATGGTCAGAGTGACAGGTGGTGGTGTGTAAATGAGGGGTTGTGGTCACTACAGGGCATGACAAGGTTAATAATATGGCCTAAATAGGGTGGTTTAAGTATAGATGAGGTGAAGGACCCTGGAGTTGAGCAGATGAAGGAATCATCACATTGGCATTGTGCTCCTCTCAGCAAGTATGTCTCAGAATATCTGATCCCTAACATCTGTCTGTTAGTAGATATCTATATCATAGCTC
This sequence comes from Condylura cristata, assembly GCF_000260355.1. Classification (NCBI taxonomy): domain Eukaryota; kingdom Metazoa; phylum Chordata; class Mammalia; order Eulipotyphla; family Talpidae; genus Condylura; species Condylura cristata. The sequence goes on along the minus strand of NW_004567154.1, from coordinate 510,800 downwards.
TGTGATCCTATCTGCTGTCTCTGTTCCTTTCTGCCTAAGCATATTTCTCTCTATGTGACTCTCAGGCCCTCCATCTTTCGATGGCCATGTCTGTCCCAGTATCTGTTTTTCTGTCCCTTCCTTTGTCTGTATCTACTGTAATCATCTCATTTTCCAAATGCACTGTCTTCCTAGAAAGTGTGATTTTTTAAAATTATTTTTCCTTGGGGTATCCCCAGAGCCCTGAATAGAGCTTGGCATATAGGTGTCATGCAGAGAAGTTTATACTTGAATGAAGGTTTTCTCAGAGGAAAAAGGGACATACATATTCAATCTCCTGCCCTCCCCTTCCCCTCTGGAGCTGACACTTGCCCAAAGGTGGGTTAGAAAGTCAGAAGGTGAGTGTGTTGGTATTGTGCTGCTGTTACTGTTTTTTTCTTTTATTCCCCCAATTTTTCTCAGTGACTCTGTTTACATAACTATATAGTTTTGTGCACGTTTCATTCACCCTCCACCAAAGCTTCAGTAGCTCTGCTCTATCACATTACCCTCTCTATCCCTTCCTTAGCCTTTCCCTCTGGTAAGCAGCATATTTTTCAAGACATAGAACCAGCCTAAATGCCCATGGGCAGGTAACGGCTTATAGAAATTGTGGAACATACACTCAAAGTTATTTATTTATTTATACTTAAAGACTTAATTATTTATGCATACAGGAACTGGGGTACAGACCAGAGGTGCTGTGGGTGAGAGGATTCACCAGAGACACAGTGGGGAGCAGAATAGGAAGACTGACTGAAATGCACTGCTGAGGGGAGCAGCAGTTGAGACCGGAAGGGTCTGCCCCGCCATGTGGGTCAGCTCCCTGGCCAGGGATGGAACTTGTGCTGCAGAAGTTGCGGGACAGTTTGATAGTGCTGTGCTTTAACCCCTTGGGCCATCAGGGAGGGCCCTACTCACGTTATTTATAAAGATGATCTGTAGTATTTTAGGGACAAAAATGGTTGGATCTTGGGGTGATTATGCTAACAGAAATAAGTTACAAAGAGAGATAGGGTTTACTCGTTTGTGAGGTATAAATACATAAAGAAAACAAACTGGTAAAACACCACAAAAATAATTCTCAGGCCATTGCTTTCTTTCCTCCGGTGAAATAACTCTGGGAACATCTAGCCAGGCCTGGCTGGCTCGCCTTCTCAGTCCGGAAAGCAAACGGCTGGCCCGGGCCGGACGTCTTGCGCAGCGACCCGCCCCCGCCGCCGCCCCCTCGCTCCGCCCCCCAGCCCCAGACACCCCATCTCAGGGCCTTCCGT
>NW_004567154.1:468268-509408 GCF_000260355.1 Condylura cristata | reverse complement strand
CCCGCCAATCAGTGAGCACTAGAAAGTTCTGCTAACGGCCAGACTCAGGCAAGATGGCTGCCGCGTGCCGCACCGTGAAGGTAACTCAGTGTTTGCCTCTGTTATTGGACCCGGTGCGCCGGCTTTGACGGCTCGGGCCGTGGAACTGGGGGCAGGGGTTGCGTGGGGAAGAGATTGGTGCTGGGAATAAGGGTCGTGCCTTATTTAGGCCTGGTATTGTGGCGGTTGGGCTCCCGAGTGAAGGTCAACTCACCGCCGCAGCTGTGTGTGTGGTGATCGGACCGGCTGCCTGCACGAGACCCCCAGAAGTAAGGAGTGAAGGCACACTTCGGCCCACTGCAGTAGTGACGGGGGCCTCCCTCGAAGAAGCTGGAGAACGGCCGGTAAAAGGTGGGGGTCCTCAGTGTAGCTCAATTATGCCTCTCTTCCTAGGGCCTGGTTGCCGTAATAACTGGAGGAGCCTCGGGCCTTGGTCTGGCCACCGCGGAGCGACTTGTTGGTCAGGGGGCCAGTGCAGTACTTCTGGACCTGCCCAACTCGGATGGAGCTGCCCAGGCCAAGAAGTTAGGGAAAAGCTGCGCCTTCGCCCCAACCGATGTAAGTGGGTTCACCTCTCTTTCCCAGTGTGTGTCACAGACACTGGCCTGGTAACCGAGGGGTCCTTTCCCAGGACGGTGCCAGACTGTCCATGTGGTGGGCGGTGGACCCTTATCTTTGTCCCTTTTGGCTGGAGCTGTCAAAACACTAGGAAAGAAAAATCTCTGAATCCAGGACCAAGGGGGATAGAACATGACTTACAGAATCTCCTGGAAAGGGTATGTGATGGCTTGAAAATGCATCTTCTGCCCTGTGATTTTACAAAGTAAAAAACTTAACGAAACAGACTCAGAAAATAAAGCATGATGAAATCATCTTAGTAGGTTTGGGCAAGAAACAAAAAAGTAGTTTATTTTTATACCAATGATTTTTAAAACAGTGTTGTTATCCACATCAGAGAATATCCAGGGGTATGAAATTTACCAAGAAGGTATAGATTTGAAAAATATTTTGAAACATGCTTGTGTTGCCTAATATTTTCACTTTCCCCCACTCTTGAGTTTTCTTTCTTTTGGCTCCTTCCTTGCTTACACTAACCTGTAGTCATGCAAAGACATGACTTGTCAGCCCTCCCCCTAAGTTTAGTGGTGTGAATATGTGTGTGCGCTGGGAAATAAATACCTTCTCCACTTCTCCCTTTGAAGGTGACCTCAGAGAAGGACGTGCAAGCAGCCCTGACTCTAGCAAAAGAAAAGTTTGGTCATGTGGATGTGGCAGTCAACTGTGCAGGCATTGCAGTGGCTATCAAGACATACAACTCAAAAAGGAGCCAGGCCCATACCTTGGAGGACTTCCAGCGCGTTCTCAATGTAAAGCCTCTGAGATTCTCTAGGGGTGGGAATAAAAGATTTCTGGCTATGGGTGAACCCAAAGCTGTTAGGTGACAAAAGACTAAGCCCTATGATTTGTTTCTACTGGTCCTCCAGGTGAATCTCACAGGCACCTTCAATGTCATCCGTCTGGTGGCTGGTGAGATGGGCCAGAATGAGCCAGACGAGGGAGGCCAACGTGGGGTCATTGTCAACACTGCCAGTGTGGCTGCCTTCGAGGGCCAGGTGTGTGGGCAGGGTTGAGGCTTGTGCTTCTCAGTGATTTGTCGACACCCTTCCACCTATGACCTCTACTTCTCCAGGTTGGACAAGCTGCCTATTCTGCTTCCAAGGGGGGCATAGTAGGCATGACATTGCCCATTGCTCGAGATCTGGCTCCCATGGGCATCCGGGTGATGACCATTGCTCCAGGTAGACACATTTCCATGCCACACCTGGGATTAGATGGGATCCATGGGTAATGGAGGGGAAATATTTAACACCTAAGCAACACCAACCTCGCATAGCAAAGCACCACAAGTAGGGCAAAGGTGAAAAGGGGTTGGGTAAATATGAAGGCAAGGGTGGACCTTTGACTCTGGCTGTTTTGTCTAGGCCTATTTGGCACCCCGCTGCTGACCAGCCTCCCCGAGAAAGTGCGAAACTTCTTGGCCAGCCAGGTGCCCTTCCCCAGCCGACTGGGTGACCCTGCTGAGTATGCACATCTGGTACAGGCCATCATTGAAAACCCATTCATCAATGGAGAGGTCATCCGGCTGGATGGGGCCATCCGCATGCAGCCTTGAAGGGAGCAGGTAGAGAAAACCTATTCCTCTGCCCCTCTTTTCACTGGGCTACAACTTGGGAGGTGCCTAGTAGCCATTTTGTAACTTGCCCATCAGTTACTCTTTGTGCCTAAATAAAGTTTCTATTTCTCACAGGGAGTGTGCAGTGCTGTGTGCTGAGAAAGCTGACATGGGGAAGAAAGGGTTGAAGGTGCAAGACTTTGTTGGGGTTGTTCAGAGCCCAGGGATGGGGGAAAAGGCAGTACCTCACATTTTTGCATTCTATTACAACGTATGGCCTTGAATTGTAGTGAATGACTTTATTAACTAGGGTCAAAAGTGGAGGTACTGGCTTAGCTCTCTCCCGCTGGAAATGGATTGGGGAAGGAGGTTAGGTAGCATCATTTTCTTCTTTTGACTTCTAGCCCTTTGTGAGCTTGATGGAGAGAAGAGCTGACCATCCTGCACTCAGCGGCTGCTGCTGTTGAACTGCAGATAGTACTGGGCAGTAGGCCGGTTGGTGTAGATTATTGCGTTCAGGTAATTCTGCCTGTGAAAGAAGTCCAGAGGCGTCAGCTGATGGGCATTCCCTCTGCCCCTAACCCTCACCATCCCACCTGTCCCTTGGCATTGATCCCTACTGCCAACCCCTATAACTCACTGTGCTTTTTGCTCTTTAGCCAGCTGCTGGTTGAAGGAGCCCAAGCCCCTACGAAATTCAGCACACAGCTCCCTTTCTTGCTCTTCTAGCTCCATTGCTGCCTGGGCGGAGCATATGGCCTGGTTTTCCCATTCCGTGTCCAGAGCTTTTTCTGCCTGGCGTTGTACCTCCTTTTCATGGCGCTGCTCCTCCTGGTCTTTGCAGATGGCAGCTCGCTGTTGTGGATTCATGCCCTTCCAGCAATAGGACAGGACCCGATGGGGACACCTAAGGCGTCGAGCAGCCTGGGGGTTCTCAGTCAGTAGGTCACTATTGATCTGGTTCTGGATTTCTGTGAGGTTGGCCTCCTGTTGGTACTGATGCTCATGACGCTGCCGCTCAGCCACCTCAGCTGCCTGGTGGGGACCCAAATAAGAGCATTTGAGTGCCCAAGCTTAGGGAACTCTCAGTCATAGGGGAGGGGGAGAGATGGCCTTCCTCTCCCCTTCAGGGGAAGAAGGAATAGATATGGCATGGCCTTTGAATGATTGGAGATAGGGGCAGGGGTGAATGGGCAGGGAACTTACCTGCCCTCTGAGAGCTCTTAGGTGAATGAGGGAGGTCCTGGGGTAGATGAGGGGTTTGGCATTGATTCAAGAAGGTTTGTGAGGGGAAGATGTGGCTAAGGTTCCCCTCAGGATTTTCTTCAAGGGAATGGGGACAGCCCAGTGTACTGGGTAGCTCAAGCTGTACCTGGGCTTTGTTGGCATTGGCCATTGCAGACATCATGGCCATGCGACAGGACTCCTCTAGCTTGGCGAGCTGGGTGGCCCGCGTGTCCATGGCTAGACGCAGCTCTTCATTGAGCATATCTACATAGAGAAGTAGGAGCAGGGCACTTTACAGGCCTAGTCCTTTTCTGATTCACTCATTCAGCCATTTGTTAACCAATGAGTATGTATGTTTGGATGTTTGGGAGGGGGTTAATGTCTTAGTTGTAGGGATGCAGTAGGAGCTACTCTTTGGAACTAGGGCTAGCCAAAGTGGCAACAAGTATTTTATGCCTCCCATAGACCTGGATGCCAGTGCCTGCTCTGCTGCTTCTGAGCTGTGCGCCCTAGGGTAAAGCATTTCATCTCTCTGAGCCTCAATCTAAGGGCCATGTATTGATTTGGAAGATAACCACATGATCACATTCTGTCCTAAGAGAGCTCCCTGTCTAGTGGGTGAGACGGATCCAACATAAATAACACCACAGTGTGGTAAGGATAATGGTAGAGATGTGTAGAGGGCGTTACAAGAGGTTCAGATGTGAGAAGGCTTACAGGAGATGATCCTGGAACTCTCTGATGTATATAGACAAGAAGAGCAAAAGGCATTCCAGGCTGAGGGCACAACATAAACAAGACAATCCAGTAACAGTGTTTTCCTGTTCCTGGAACATCAGGAACAGGGTTTTGTAATAGATGTTATACTTGGCTCACCTCTTTTATTCCTTCAGGTCTTTGCTCAGATGTTGCTGCCTCAGTAACTTCCTGTCTGGCCTACCTAAAATTGCAGTCTGCCTGTCCCCAGCATTTTATCCCTCTGCTCTGATTTTTCTCCTTAGCATTTGTCACCATCCAGTATACATGTTACCTAAATATTTTGTCTGTTTCTGCTTACTACAAGGTAACTTTGTGAGGATTGTGATTTTTGTCAGTGTCATTCACTACCATGATGCAGCACCTAGTGTTCAGTATGTGTCAGATGTGTGAGGGAAATTAAGAAATAGCATGGCCTGTATGTTAAACTACAAAAATCTGCTTTTGCTGGAGCATAACACACAAGTGTCTACAGAGGTTTGCATTGGCCAGACTAAGGGTCAGAATCTTGACCCTAAGTTTGTGGGGAACATAGGAGGATTTGAAGCAAGGGGATGATATGGTTAGATTTGCATTTTATTTTATTTTTAAAAAGATTTATTTATACATACAAAGACGGGGGTACAGGCCAGAGGTGTAGGGTGGGAGGTTGGGTGAGAGGATTCATCAGAGACAGAGCAGGGTGTAAAACAGGCAGATGTATTGAATTATACTGTTGAGGGGAGCAGCAGGCGAGACAGGAGAGGTCTGCTGTGCCATGTGGGTCATGTCCCTGGCCAGAGTTCAACTCATGCTGCAGTGGCTGTTGATAGCTTCATAGTGCTGAGACTTAACCTCTTGAGCCATTAGGGAGGCCCTAGAGTTGCATTTTATAAACCTGGTGGCCATTATGGAGAGTGACAGGCAGGCAGGCAGGCAGGCAATTGGATGTAAGGAAGGCACCACGGAAGTTATTACAGTAGGCCAGTTTGGAGGACTCAAACCAGGGCCTTATGGGAAAAAATGAGGGAGAAATACATAGGAGGTTACATCATCAGTACTTGATGGATTGAGAGAAGGACGATGCAGGGACACTTCCCAGGGTCCTGGTGTGCAGAAGTGGAAGACGCAGGATGAAGAACAGGATAGGGAGTACCCACGAATTGTTTCCAGAAACTAAGTTGAAGGTCGTCAGCAAGCATCTGTATATGTGACTCTGCAGATGGAGGGTCCTGAGCACAAAGATAGTGACACAGAAGCTGGTTCTAGAGTGAGGGCTGAGGACAACCAATTATACAGGGTAGGGAGAGCAGTGTGCCAGAGACGAAGTCTCAGGAAGGAAGGGAGATGAAGAAAAAATGCTCAAAGCACTAGAGCAAAATGTGCTGTGATGGCAGCCAAGGAAGGGCTGGGATCAGACAAGGAGGAAAGATAAAACAACCTGCATGCTAAGGGCATCGGTGATTTTTGATACGAGTGGTGTGTGGGTGAAATGAGATCTCGGGGTTGCATTGTTACTGGAAAGTAAAGAAGCAAGCAGAGGTAGATTTTGCAAAAGGAAAATGGCTAGCTTGCTGAATATAGTGGAATCAGGGTGAAAGAAGGCTTTTTCTTTTCAGATGGGTTAGCATGTAAGGATGTTTACAGCCTTCACCAAAGGGGCCAGTGGAAAGGAGCACAGCCTGCGGGGGGGCAGGGAAAATAAGGACCTGAACATGCTGAAGGTTTGATTTTAAAGGGCATAAAAACATAGACTTCTTAGAATTGGGGTGCATTGTTTCTTTTCACTGTTCACAGCAACCCAAAGAGGAAAGGCTAAATCCCACTTTTCAGACGGGGACAGAGAGGTCCTGAGGGGAGATAAAATGCCCAAGGGCACAAAGTGGGCAACGTATAATAGATGGGATCTGAATGTAGGTCTGCGGCAGGATCAGTCCATGCCCCTTCCATTACGCTATAGACACTCCCCAGCAGTCTGCTATCTCTAGCCTCACTCTGCCTCCTTGTACACCTGCCTGCTACCATTAGGCAGTTGGCCCACAGTGCCATTGTAGCTGCTGTGTCAAAAATCACCAAATAGGACCTCCCTGGTAGCACAGGGGTTAAAGTGTCAGCACTATCAAGCTATTGCCAGCCACTGCATCCTGGGAGGTGAGCCACATGGCGCAGCAGACTTCTGTCTCCTCTGCCCACTGCTCCCCTCAGCAGTATATCTCAGTAGATGGCCTGTTCTGCTCCCCACTGTCTCTGGTGAGTCCTTTCACCCCCTGCACCTCTGGCCTATATTCCAGTTCTTGTATGCATAAATAAATATTTTTTCAAAAATCACTGAGTACTCCAAATTTCCAAGTCCAATAGACAAGTTTCTGTTCCTATCTGAACTTCTCCAGGGCATTTAACATTACTACTCTCTCTTAGCCTTTGAATTCCAATGATTTTTGTTGTTGTTGTTGTTTTGTTTGTTTTTTGGTGACTAAGAGAAAGCAAGTGTGGGATAATGGTCAAGAGCATGGGCTCCAGCCAGCCTGCTTGAGTTCACTTCCTACCTCCATCACCACTAGCTCTGTCACTGGGCAAGTTTCCTATGCTGAAAATGGGAACAGTACTAGTACTTGCTCATAGGGTTGCTGTGAGGACTGAATGAGTTGATGCTTGGCGGAAATTACAGTGATGGTACACATCAATAAAACTGTTAGCGCCACTATTATAACTATTATTTTTATGCATGTCTTTGTCCTACTTCCCTGATCCCTTTTCAATCTTTGTTATTAGTTCTTTTTCATCTACTTATTCATTCACTCAAGATCTACCATGTTATGTAAATGGGATTGTAGTGGTTAACAAGACAGCTTTGGTCATTGTCCTTACAGAATACACCATTTGCTCACCCTTTCCCCAGGCTTTAGGCTTAGTGTTTTGCTCATGTGCACAAACCCCACCCTTCCAGATCTCTCCCTCCAGCCCATATTGACTTACAGATTTCAGGGTTATTTAGCTACATGGCTCTATCCCCACCTCTGCATGACTGCCTCTAGTCTTCCTTCCCCCTCTAATCCAACCTCCACATTAGTTGTCAGAATTATCTGTCTAAAATACAAGTAATATGACTCCAATGCTCAAAACTTTCCACAGCTCCTGTCTCAAGTAAAAATCCAAGTCCTCACCATGGCTCATAAGACCTACCCCAAACTGGCCCCTGTCACCTTTCTGACTTTACTTCCTACCACTCTCCTCACTCTATTCCTTCAGCCACTTTTTTTTTCTTTAATTTTTATGCAGAAGAACAGGGGTGCAGGCTAGAGGTATGGGGTGTGAGAGGATTTACCAGAGACAGTGGGGAGCAGAACAGGCCAGTTAACTGGAATACACTACTGAGGGGAACAGTGGGAAGATAGCAGAGGTCTGCTGTGCCATATGTGGGTCAGCTCCCTGGCCAGGGATCGAACTCATGCGGCAGTGGTGATAGTGCTGAGACTTAAACCCCTAAGCCACTAGGGTGGCCCTTAAAGGTTTTAAAGCAGAGGAATGATGAGCATTTTCAATATTCAGCAAATATTAAGGTAGCTATTTTGTGTGTGGAACAGTGTACAAAAAAAAAATCTTGCTGACGTGGTGTTCACACAGATGTGGACAGACAGACAAAATAGTGAAATATGTAAGATGGTTAAGGTAATTGCTAAGGAGGGCCCTCCTTGATGATGCAGTGGGTTAAAGCGCAGCACTGCTAAGCTAGCCACAGCCGCTAATCAGCAAGATCCACTCTTGCTTCAGCTCAAATTTAGTCCCTGGCCCTGGGAGGTGACCGACGTGGCACAGAAGGCCTCTACTGTATTACCCGCTGCTCCCCTCACCACTGTATTCTAGTCAATCTGCCTGTTTTGCTCCCCACTCTGTCTCTGATGAATCCTCTCACCGCCCCCGCACCTCTGGCTGTACCCCAGTTCTGTATGCACAAATAAATAAATTAAAAAAAATAGCGCCCTCCCTGGTGGCACAATGGGTTAGGACGCAGCACTGTGAGCTAGCCACAGCCACTTCAATGTGAGTTTGATCCCGGCCCAGAGGTGATCCACATTGCACGGCAGACCTCTCCTGTCTTGCCCACTGCTCCCCTCAGCAGTGTACTTCGTCAGTCTGTCTGTTCTGCTCCCCACTCTGTCTCTGGTAAATCTTCTCACTGACTGTGCACCCCTGGCCTGTACCCCAGCATAAATAATCTTTTTTTTAAAAAAAAGATAATTGCTAAGGAGAAAAATAAAGCATAAATGGGGATATGGAGCTTAGAGGGAGCTTAGAGCTTAGAGGAATACAACAGTTGCAATTTTAAGTTAGTAAAACTTTACTAAGGTAATAATGTTTGAATACAGATCTGAAGACAAGGGAGTGAGCAGTACAAATGTCTGATGAGCTGTCCAGGTAGAGGGAATAATAGCTAGTGCAAAGGCCCTAAACAAGGAGAGAACATGCCTGGAACCTTTGAGGAATAATAGCAACAGGGCCAAAGTAGCTGAAGTAGGACCACCCTGGTAGCCTAAGGGTTAAGTCTTAATGCTATCACAACTCCCAGGAGCTAACTGGCATATAGAACAAGAGACCTCTCCTGGCTGCTCCCCTTAGCAGTGTATTTCAATAAATCTGCTTGTTCTGCTCCCCACTGGTGAATCCACTCACCCCCTGCCCCTGCAACTCTGGCCTACACCCCGATGTACAAACAAAACAAAACAAAACAAAACAAAAACAACCTTTAAGTGGTTATCCGGCATGATAAAGGGCACAGTTTCTTAGTACAGAAGATTTTGGCCATTTCCCACCCCTGGGGTGCACTGACACTAAAGTCTTTGTGTATCCTGAACACCTGACTATTCACAGTCCTGAGGCTCTTCTCGCTGCCCTCTTTCTTTAGAGTGGCTCCTTTTTTTCTGGCTCCCTCTCACCCTGGCAAAATCATACCCGACTTTTCCAAATTGGTTCCTGACAGCTGATCTGTGTCACGTCCCACCCTGTCTGTTTTTCCTTGTAAGAATTAACCACTCCCATATTGATGTTCCTTCCATGTCCTGTGATAATATGTAACAGTGCAGAGGCATAAATATTTACTGGTGACTGATTTGTATGCATATGTTCCTCTTATCTGAAGGTCTGGTTTTGTGGGCTCCTGTTGGGCGTTTGTCTTACTTATTTTGGTTTTCAATTGTTCCTTCAACATGACTTGTTGAGCACCCAACACTGGAGAACACTGTTCTGGGCAACTGGGGGGCAGGGGTAGAAATGAGAGAAGTGTTTCATTTTCAGTGAATTGACATTTTGGAGAGAATACATACATTTCACAAATATCTTCACAATTAGTTATACCTATGGGAAGTGGTGTAAATAGAACAGAGTGCTAAAACGGGGGTAACTGGAAAGATAAACCATGTGAGTTGATAAGATATGGCCCTTGCCACGGCTTACTCTGATGGGAGAGAAGCGATCACAGGTGATACCTGTATGATAGTGGTTAATGGTTATTGAACACAAAGGCACTTCACATACAGCATCTCATTTGATTTTCATGAGTTCTGTGTGGCATGGATTCTTTAAAGATGAGGAAACTGAAGCACAGGGAGGAAAATTCATTTGCCAAACCACTTATTAAGTGGTAGAGCTGCCTCCAGGTAATGAAGTGCTGACTGATTGGGGCCAGTGGCTACAGTCAGTTCCTGAAGGAGACAAGGGAGACTTGTGTCTACTAAGTATAACCTTTCAGGATCCATGCTGTAAATAATTGGACCACCCCAGTCTGGTCTCCTGGGTCCTGTATCCTGCTCAGAACTCCCTGGAAAGCCTCAGGTCTCTGTGCCTGGAGTGCTGACTGCTTACCTGTATACTTTTGGTCATTCTTGGCTTGCTGTTGCTCCTGCAGCTGCTTGTCTAGGCTGGACCTAAGCTGCTCCTGCTCCATTCTTTTGCGTGGAGACTTCTCCAGCTCCTCCCCAGAGAAGCACTGAAGGGTGCCCAGGCCATAGCGGTTATCATTGTTGCTTTGATGGGTTGGAAACTCATTCCAGACTTTGTCTGGATCCCAAATGTCAAAGTCGTGCTTGTTCTTGAGCTGCTGTTTCTGCTCGCAAGACTCCAGGACGTTCTTGGCCAGCCGACGTGTCCTTTCTGCCTGCTTCTTCTCTAGCATCTGGGATACCAGATCATATTGCATCTGGCTGGTAGCTGGGGGTGGTTGGTAGGGAGGACATGGAAAGGCAGTATGGGAGGGACAGAGCCCACTTGGCATGGCCTGTGCTCCCAAGGTTTATCTGTTTTTTTTTTTCCTATCACACCAAGGCAGACATGCCCTACCTCAACCCCACTCAAGCTCTTACTCCCTCCCCACAGCCCATGACTGACCCCCTAGCCCTGGGCTTTTACCATAGGCTGCCTCCTTGCTCTGCTCTGTTGCCTCTCGAAGCTTTCGTTCCTCCACCTGGCGGTTCAGGGCTTCAACATCCACCTGATCCCAAAGAAATGAGCTAAGTTAGGGTAGAGGTCTAGCAGAGGGTCTTGAGGGCTCTGACAGAAACTCCTTAGAAATTATCTGCTTCAGGGCTCTCCCTGGTGGTGCAGTAGGTTAAAGCACAGCACAGTAAGCTAGCAGCAGCAGTTTCAGTGCTGGTTCGATCCCAGGTCCTGGAGGTGATCCAGATGGTGCTGCAGACCTCTCCTGACCCACCTGCTGCTCCCCTCAGCAGTATATTTCATCAATCTGCTTGTTCTGCTCCCTACTTTGTCTCTGGTGAAGCCCCTCACTATCCCTACACCTCCAGCTTGTACCCCAAATCTGTATGAATAAATCTTAAAAAAAAAATTTATCTGCTTCAAAATCTTCCTATAGAGCCCCTTTACTGAATTACCTACTGAATTCAGATTACCTGATTTACACTGCTGAAGGCAGCAGCAGGCAAGACGGGAGAGGTCTGCTGCGTCATGTGGGTCAGCTCCCTGGCTGGGGATTGAACTCATGCTGAAGCGGCTGTAGCTAGCTTCATAGTGCTGTGTTTTAACCCCTTGCACCACTAGAGAGGGAGCAATCTGTCTATCTTAAACTATCAACACTTTCTCTTTATTATAATTATAATTCATTTAACACATCTCAAAATAGTGCAAAAGGGATGTAGTTCAGTGAAATGTTAGTGTTCCTCCCATCTCTGTCCCTCGTCCAGTTAGCAGTTTCTTATATAACCTTCCAGAAAGAGTTTAGGACCCTCCCTAGTGGTTCAAGTGCAGCACTATGAAGCTATTCACCACCACTGCAGGTCATTCTATTCCTAGCCAGGGAGCTGACCCACATGGTGCAGCAGACCTCCCGTCTTGCCCTCTGCTCCCTTCAGCAGTGTATTTCAGTAGAAGTGCCTGTTCTGTTTCCCACTCTGTCTCTCAACCCCAGCACTGCTGGCCTGTCCTCCAGTTCTTGTATGCATAAATAATAAAAATCTTCAAAAGAGTTTAGGCACATGTAACACCAGGTGTTCTTTAGACTTCATTTGGCTCCGTGCTGCTTGACTCTTGAGAAGCAGGCCACATAGCATGGAGCTGGCTAGAGAAGAATCACTTGTCACCTGCTCTTCTTCCCCTAGTTTCTTCCTCTGCAGCCAAAGCCCTTTCCCAGGCCCCTTCTGTGCCTGCCTTCTCCCTTTCTGCCTAGGACCTACTTGAATTAGGGAGAAGGGCATAAAGGGCAGGGCATTGTGCCTCTTGTGATACAAGAGTGAAGTGGCCCTGCATCCCGATGCCCACTCACCCCTATGACTCGGGTCCGCACATTGAAGAATCGGGCTTGTCGCTCCTTTTCTCGATTTCTTCTAGCCTCAATGGCTGCTACTTCCTTGGGATCTGGTGACTGGTCTTCTCGGAACATCTGGAGCAACAGTGAGGTGGAATGAATCACTGCTGGCCATCCTTATCTACACTCCAACCTCATTACTTTCTCCCTGCTGTATCTCATTTTACTTCCTGCTATATTTCCTGTGTCCTCCATCTCTGCTATCTCCACTATCTCTGTTATCTCTATTTCAGGTTTTACAACCTGGTGTCAGATAGTATTCCCAGAAGCCTCATGGGCTTCTGTCATTCCAGTGAAACCCTCTCTAGTTCTTTATCTGTACTGACTACCAGAGTGATCTTTCTGAAAGCAAATCTAACCAAAACAAATGTTTATGAGATAGTCTAACTCCTTTTTGCCAAACTTACAAAGGTCTTCATAATCTGACCCCTGCACATCTATCTTAGCTTCAGACTCAATTAATCAGTCCCCCTTATGTGTTTCACTTTTCAGTTTTTCCCATTTCAGTAAATGGCACCATTATCCCCTCTTTATTTTTATGACTTATTCTCGAGTCAAATGAAAGGCTAGAGGGGCTTATATTTGCCAGATTCTTGTCCTGGTTTGGATGTCCACTTTTGGCATGTGAGCCAGTCAAAGCAACAGCCAAAAACACTTCTGTAAACATAAATCATATGTCTCTCACCTGTTCAAAATCCTACACAAGCTTCCCACTGTACTTGGGAGTCAATTTTAAACTCCTTACTTGGGGCTTCCAAGATCTGGTTCCTGCACACATCTCCTGTGTTTACAGTATTTGAGGTATACTGGTCTCCTATCAAGTCTTCCAATTAGATAACTGTCTCCATATCAGGGCATTTGTACTATGCTTTCTTTTGTTCGGGACACAAACCTTTGACTCCTCCTAAAAACTTTTTAAAATAATTTTATAATTGTGAAACACCCAGCACATACAAGAGAATATATTAGGAAGCATATATAAGTTCAGATATATGATAAACTAGAAACCCATGAACCAACTTACTAGAAGCCCTAACTTAATAGAACATGAGCAATACTGTTTAAGGGCCTTATGTCCCTTCTCTCTCATTCATACACTAAGGGATAAGCATTAGTAAAATGTTATTGTTCGGGGCCTCCCTGGTGGCACAAGGGTTTAAATCGCAGCACTATGAAGCTATCTGCAGCCACTGCAGTATGAGTTGGATCCTCGGCCAGAGAGCTGACCCATGCGGCACAGCAGACCTCTCCTGTCTCTCTCACTGCTCCCCTCAGCAGTGTGTCTCAGTAGATCTGCCTGTTCTGCTCCCCACTCTGTCTCTGGTAAATCCTCTCATGCCCTCCCACCCCCACACCCCTGTACCCCTAGCCTGTACCCCAGTTCTTGTATGCATAAATAAATAAATGGTTTTTAAAAAGTTACTATTCTCTTGCTAACATGTATTAACATATTGTCCGTGTTTGTAGGAGTCCCTGGATAACATTTTTAAACATTTTCATGTTTTAGAAATTTACACAGTATTGTGCAGTATGCATTCTTCTACATCTTGCTTTTTTCACTCACATTCATTCTATCATTTAACAAATATTTATGTATTGCCTATTGTTTGACATTCATCTTAACATTTGGGAGAGATCAAAGAGCAAAAGCTACAAAATTCCGGGTCCTTGTGAGGCTTGTTTTCTAGTGAGGGCAAACAATAAAAAATATACTAAGTAGTTTAGGCCCTCCCTGGTGGTGCAGTGGGTTAAAGCACAGCACTAAGAAGTTAAAGCCACTTCAGCATGAGTTCAATCCCTGCCTGGCCCGGAGGTGACCACATGGCACTGGCAGACCTCTCCTGACCCGCCCACTGCTCCCCTCAGCAGTGTGCTTCATTAGTCAGACTGTTCTGCTCCCCGCTCTGTCTCTGGTGAATCCTCTCACTGTCCCTGCACCTCTGGCCTGTACTCCAGTTCTGTATACATAAATAAATAAATCTTTTAAAAATATATATATATACACACACACACTAAGTAGTTGGTAAGAAGATGAGAAGTTGGCCTTCCTGGTGGTGCAAGGGGTTAAGACCCAGTACTATGAAGATATCTGTAGCCACTGCAGTCCGACTTCCATCCCTGGTCCAAGGGGTGACCCACGTGGCACAGCAGACCTCTCTTGTCTCACCCACTGCTCCCCTCAACAGTGAATTTCAGTAGATCTGCCTGTTCTGCTCCCCGCTGTGTCTCTGGTGAATCCTTTTCCTCCAACCCCCTCCCTGCATCACTGGCCTACACCCCAGCTCTTGTCTGCATAAATAAATAAAATAAATATTTAAAAAAAAACAGATGAGAAGTGCTAGCAGAGTGAGGGGAATTGGAAGTGCCAAGGGAAATGGCAATTTGAAATATGGAAGTCAGGAGAGACATAGCCAGAAAGTAATATTTGAGGAGGCGAGGGAGCCACCCACACAGATACTGAGGAAGAACGCTCCAGGCAGAAGGATCAGCAAGTACATAGACCTTAGGGGAGACACATGAGAGGTGCGTGTTCAACTATGGAGTGAAGGAGAAGTCAGTAGAAAGTGAGAAAATGGGGAGGAGGCAGAGCAGTAGGACCTGCGGCCACTGTAAATGCTGGTTTCGATTCTGAGAGAAATGGGTAGGTACTGGGGGGATTTCGAATAGTGAGAATGATGTGCTCTGCTTTTAATTTTTATACTTAAATTATTTTAACTACTGCTGTTTAAAAGCATTGGTTTGCTTATTTTATTTTATTATTATTTTTAAAAGATTATTTATTTATACAGAACCGGAGTACAGGCCAGAGATGCAGAGGGTGAGAGGATTCACCAGAGACAGAGCTGGGAGCAGAACAGGCAGATTGACGAAGTATACTGCTGAGGGGAGCAGTGGGCGGGCCAGGAGAGATCTGTCAGTGCCATGTGGATCTCCTCCGGGGCAGGCGGGGATCGAACTCATGCAGAAGTGGCCTTAAGCTTCTTAGTGCTGTGCTATAACCCACTGCGCCACCAGGGAGGGCCCTATTTTATTTTTTAATAAGAATTATTTATGCATACAAGAACTGGGGTACAGGCCAAAGGTGTGGGCAGTGAGAGGATACACTAGAGACAAATAGTAGGGAGCAGAACAGGCAGATGGGCTGAAATACACTGCTGAGAGAACAGCGGGTGAGAAAAGAGAGGTCTGCGATGCCTTGTGGTTTACCTCCCTGGCCAGGGATAGAACTTATGCTGCAGATAGCTTTACAGTGCTGCACTTTAACCCCCTGTGCTACCAGAGAGGTCCCAGTTTGCTTTCTTAAAGCATCGCTTATTGTGTTAAGAATTAACCTTGGAGTGGGGAAGAGGGATGACAAGGTTAGAAGCAGGGAGACGAGACAGAAGCCTATTATGGTCATCCAAGTGATAGGTGATAGTGACTCACACCAGCAGAGGGGCTGAGGTATGGTCAGATTTTTGCTATATTTTGAAGGTAGTGCTGACCAGACATGGTGATAGACTGGATGTGCAATAAGTGTGAGAGCTGTATCAGGAATGACTTCAAGGATTTGGGCTGGGATAGTCAGAAAGCTGAAGTTGCTATCAATGGAATAGTCTGTATAGGAAAAACATGAAATGAGGGGAGGATTAGGAGATCACTTTTGGACTTAGTGAGTTTGAGAAATTTATCATAAATTCTATTATTGTTCAATATTAGTTAATGTTCCTCAGTAAAGAATGGTTATACATCCTTATATCATTGCTCTGAAGGTTAGCTGGATGGTGGTGGTTTGCTTTGTCCTCTGTAGTGTGAATTTGGACAGGCGCCCTTGCCAAGGAGAACTAAGGACCATTACATGATAGTCACTTTCTCTTTTCTCTGCCATGAGACACACAATGCCTCAGGTAAGGAGTGTTCCTATGAGCCTGGGTCCTGGAATGATGACGTAGAGCAGAGACACAGCCAACCCACAATGGACAAGAAACATGAGAGAGAAACCTTTGTTTCTTAAACTGCTAAGGTTTTTGGGTTGTTTGGAAACAGCATATTTTAGCCTATCCTATTGATACAAAGGATTTTAGAGCTATTAGACTATAAGAGATCTCAAGAGGGTCAGAGTAAAAGATAAGAATGCCCTTGGGGAGACAGAAGAGGAAGAACCAGAACTAGGGGCTAGGGCTAAGTGGTCTGTGAGCTGGGAGAAAAATCAGGAGTGTAGCATCTGAGAAGCCAAGTGAAGAAAGTACTTTTGGAAGGAGAGAGTGACAACAGATGATGGGAATAGGAAGACTGAGAACTGACTGATTTAGTAACATGAGAGTTTCTGATGTTTTTGACATTTCTAGCAGAGCTATGAGGATGAAAGCCTGGTTGGAGTGGGTTCATATGAGACTAGGACTCTGCAGCACAAACAATTCAGTTTATTATTATTTTTTTAATGCAAAAGAAGAGAAGGGCCCTATAGATTTAAGTTTCTCTAGCATATACCTAGGAGTGGAAGTGCTGAGGAATAGTGTATATGTATAAACTTTACAAGATGATGCTAAACTGCTTTCCACTTTATTTTTTAAAAGAGATTTATTTATTTATGCATACAAGAGCTGGGTATAGGCCAGAGGTGTGGGTGGTGGTGGTGGTGAGATGATTCACCAGAGACAGAATGGGAGCAGAGCAGGCAGACTGACTGAAATACACTGCTGAGGGGAGCACTGGGAAAGACAGGAGAGGTCTGTTGGACCATGTGGGTCAACTCCCTGCCTGGGGATCGTGCTGCAGTAGCTGTGGAGAGCTTCATAATTGCTGTGCTTTAACTCCTTGCACCACCAGAGAGGCCCCTGCTTTCCACTTTCCACTTTCATTAGAGTACATAAAAACTAGTCAATTCCACATCAATACCGAGTATTACAAACTTTTAAATTTTTGCCAATTTGTTGCTATTTAATTATTATTGATTTTAATTATAATTCCTGTTATTGTTGGTTAAGATGAGTCTTTCCATGTGTGTTTTGTCTATTTTTGCTTACTTTTCTGTGAAGTGACCATTCATATCCTTTGTTGATTTTTTAAAAATTAGATTGTTTGCCTGCTAAAAATGGAGCTTCCATATGACCCAGCAATCCCACTCCTAGGTATCTACCCAGCAGACACTAAAACACTGATTCAAAAAGACACCTGTACCCTCATGTTTATTGCTGCTTTATTTACAATTGGAAAGACATGGAAACAACCCAAATGCCCAAAAGTAGATGACTGGATTAAAAAGTTGTGGTACGTATACACAATGGAATATTACCCATGCCTTTTGCAGTAACATGGATGGAGCTGGAAACGATCATGCTTAGTGAAATAATCCAGAAAGAAAAGGAAAAGTACCAGATGTTTTCACTCATAGCAGTAGTATAAAGGACCATGTGAGACAATAATAATAATAATGAACAACTATATACCAGAGACATTTTATGGGGGTAGAGTGGGGAAAGGGATCAAAATTGGGGGAAGGGAAGTACACTGGACTATGGTGATAGCACACGGGTGATTTGGTGGTGGGAAGCTCCTGGGGATTATAACTGAGATGGAAATAGATGTAAAAATAAACTATTGTATTAAAAATAATTAGGTTGTTTGCCCTTTTATTAATTATCATTTATTGTTTTAAATGTGGCAAACACCTCCAACTTATGACTTATCTTTTCATTTTATTAGTATAATTTTATGGTAATGATACATACAAAGGAATACAGTTAACAAACATGTAAGTTATAAGGCAGGCATAAAAAGATGAACTCCTATGAACATTTCACAGAACCCAGATAACAGATTATTAATTTTTTAGCTTTCTGTGCACATTTACCATCTTTTTGCTTTCTTTATGTTGTAATTTTGATCAATTTGAAGGTGGTCAACTTTACTAACCTTTTTTTTTTTTAAAGATTTTATTTTATTTGTGCATACAGAACTGGGATACAGGCCAGAGATGTGGAGGGTGAGAGAATTCACCAGAGACAGAGTGGAGTGCAGAACAGGCAGATCAACGAAATACACTCCTGAGGGGAGCAGTGGGCGGGTCAGGAGAGGTCTGCCACGCCATGTGGTCACCTCCGGGGCAGGCGGGAATCGAACTCATGAGGAAGCGGCTTTAGATTCTCAGTGCTGTGCTTTAACCTGCTGCGCCACCAGAGAGGGCCTACTAACCTTTTTTAAAGGATTTATTTATTTATGCATACAAGAACTGGGATCCAGGCCATAGGTGAGGGGGGTGGTGAGAAGGCAGAGTGGGAAACAGAACAGGAAGAAATACACTGCTGAGGGTAGCAGTGGACAAGACAGGAGAGAGGTCTGCTGTGCCATGTGGGTTGGCTTACTGCAGGGATCAAACTTGTGCTATAGAGCCTGCAGATAGCTTGAATAGTGCTGTGACTTAACCCCTTGTGCAACCAGGAAGGCCCCACATTTACCAGTTTTTTTCCTTTAAGTGTAGAATTTTTTATTATTTAAGAAACCATCTGAGAACATAAAAATATCCTAAATATTTTAAAATTTCTAAAGTTTTGCCTTTCTCATTTAAGTTGTATATATACACAGTGGAATACTACTCAGCAATAAAAAAGATAAACACATGCCATTAGCAGCAACACAGATGGAGGTGGAAGGGATTATGCTAAATGAAATAAGTGAGAAGGAAAAGGAATGTTGGATGTTTTCATTTATAAGTAGACCATAGGGAAACCAAACAAAGTGTCAGCAAAAAGACAAAACTTGCAGGCAAACAATGGATTTGAGGCAGGGAAGAGCACAAGTGACTATAGTAACAGTTCACAGGTGCTGTGGTGGTGGAAAATTATGGGGGCTCCACCTGAGAAGAGAAATCAAATATTGTACAAACATGAATAATGATGTAAGAAAACAAAAAAGAAGTTGTTGATCCATTTGGAAGTGCATTTTGAATATGGTGTGATATCCAATATGATCTTTTGGTAGTGATCTAATTTGATCCTCCCCACCTGCACCCCCACCCATGTCATCTTTTTAAAATAATTCTGGTCAACTATATAGACTGACATCCTTTTTATCCCCTCAGCCAGATCCTGTTTTCCCCAATCACACTTCATTTATAATTCCTCTACAAGATTCTATCAACCAGCTTTTTTCCACTTTCCTGGACTTGTTCTAATACTTTAAGATTCTTCCAAGTCTTCAGATATCAGTTAAAACATAGTTACAAGAATGATTATGGCAACCTCCAGTGCTTCCAAATGGATCAACAACTTATTTTTTATTTTCTTACATTATTGTTCATTTTTATACAATATTTGATTTCTTTCCTCAGGTATAGCCCCAAAATTCTCCACCACCACAGCACCTGTGAACTGTCACTACAGCTTTTCATTCCCTTTGTCTCCATATTATAAAGTCACTGGAGGGGAAGATTCCATAGACACATATTTTTTTGACTGCTAAAGGTTATGGCCTTGACAATGAACAGATATAAAGTGATGAGATGAGGTGAAGGAGGAAAGGGATAGAAAAGATGAGGAACAGAGAAGGGAAAGGGACAGGGGGGAAGGAAAGAGCAACAGGGCAGTTGACAGGTGGAGGAGAGTGAGCAGAAGAAGGGAGGAAGCAGGAATGAGGCAGGGAGGATGGAGAGGAAGAACAGGATAGGGGTTAGGTAGGAAGAGAGAGATGAAGCTGGGGAAAAGGAAGAAGTAGTAGAAGTTTAGGGACCCTCTCAGAGGCTCACACAAAATGCCTTTTTCTGCAAGAAGTTCCAATTTTGATGCTCACTAGGATGGGTATAGGTTCAAGTAGACAAGTGCCTCAAATTTAAGACTATTCCAGGGCTCTAGTGGCAGTCTCTGAACTCTGGTGGAACAGGAGGAAGGCAGCACCTTTGGCCATCTTTCTCCAATTCATATCTTTGTCATCCCAGAGTACTCTCACACAACTTCACACCCAACTCCACCTCCAACCCTATTCCACCTCACTAGGGTCTTCCCCTACAGGACCTTGTGGGTGGTTCCATCCTACCCTGTTTTTGTCTGAGCCTTCTGGCCAGTAATGCTAAAACCATAGACGAGCTTTCACCTTCTTGCTCTGGAGGACAAGTCACTGCTGTGAGTCTTGACACATCTCAGTGAGCGTTGGGTCAGGTTCCTCAGACTTCTTCAGATCGCCAAAGTTGCAGCACCGCCTTCTCTACCACTTGGTCAGTTGTGGTTTTGGTTTGCGTTGCCAGGCAATAAGAAATGGGGGCGGGGTTCAAATGCATGACGCAACTCGTGCCCTGGCAACAAATCAACAAAACCTTCTTCTCAACTCTATGGCCCCGCCCCTGGTTCCCGCTAGCGCCGGAAATCGGAAATCCCGTTTGGCACATACTTATTCTCGCGAGGTTTGCTGACGGCCCGGCCTGCACTGCGGTGTTTCCCGCGCGGGTTACCCCAGTTCTTCGGCGTACGGCGCGGCCTTTCGTACCGCCGCCGGCGCCCCCGCCGCCATGGGTTTCCTGAAACTGATTGAGATCGAGAACTTTAAGTCGTATAAGGGGCGACAGATTATCGGACCATTTCAGAGGTTCACCGCCATCATTGGACCCAATGGCTCTGGTGAGAAAACCCGGCTACGGCCCTGCGCACCTCCCGGCCCGGACCCCCCCTGTCGGACAGTGGAGTAGTACAACCCAACCCGTGCAGCCTGAAGTGTCACGAACCTTCTCAGGTTCCTAGACCCCCCACGGTGGGATTGCAACCTGAACCCACTTTCCCTGACTGGCACCTCTTTCCCAGGTGTCAGTTACCGGATCTTTGCGCGGCCCCTGCTCCAGCCGGAGTGGTATGGGCCGAACTGCCCGTTACTCCGCCCACTACCCCCTCCCGCCAAAAGTGGTGCGTCCAGAGTTGGCAGCCGGCTGTCGACTGCGCACTTCCCCGCCCTACTAGCTATATCCGGCTCCCTCCACCTGCTTCGAATCCTCCCGAAGACGTGGGGCAGCTGCTGGCCCTCCGGTGGCCGAAACTGTACACTTCTGGCCCAGTGCCGCTCCCCTTTTTGCCTCGCATTGGTGCACTCCAATTACTCCTTTTTAAAAACTCCTGAGGCGGTATTTTTGAATTTGGGACTCAGCGCTTGTCTCTAAACACTACCTTTGAGATGGGGTACCTCGAACTCGCCCACTTGTTACCACTGAAACCGTTAAAAGTCAACTCAGTTGCTTGCCAGGTTTATTGAATGCTTACTGTTTTGTAGGGAATTATTCACGGTGCTTGGAAACCACAGAAAAAGCTATGCTCTCAGGGAGCTTTTATTCCAGAGGGGAAAGACGATGACACAGAAAGAGAAAATAAGATAATTTTAGGCTGTGATAAATGCAACAGGAAATGAGAGAAGTTAATGTGATAAAGTGTCTTTTAGAAACAGTAGTTAGGGATAGTATGTCGTATATTTGAAAGTTACTAAGAGAGTTTAAAAATTCTCAAGAAGAAAGTAGATTGTGTCTATGTGAGGTAATGGATACTAATTGTGGTTAGCCTTTAGTGATACATACGTATACATCAAACCATATTGTACACCTTAAAACTAAAGCAATGTATATGTATTACATCAATAAAACTGGGACCAAAAAAAGTTAAAAAACAAGAAAAAGATAGTGTAGTGAGGGCCTCCCTGGTGGCAGAAAGGTTTAAGTCTCAGCACTATGACGCTATCCACAGCAAGAGTTCAATCCCTGTCCAGGTAGCTGACCCACATGGTGCAGCAAACCTCTCTTGCCTCGTTGGCAGCTCCCCTCTGCAGTGTGTTTCACTCCATCTGCTTGTTCTACCCATTCTATCACTAGTGAATCCTCTCACCCAGCCCCACCCCATCGTACCCCAGTTCTTGTATGCATAAATAAATCTTTTTTTTTTAAAGAGTATAATGACAGCCCTCCTGATGGCGTGGGGGTTAAGTCTCAGCACTATCACTACTATGGTTTGATCTGGCTTCAGTTTGGTCCTCTAAGTTCAATTCCCAGCCAGGGAGCTGTCCCACATGGCACAGCAGACCTCTCCTGTCTCTCCTGCAGCTCCCCTTAGCACTGTATTTCAGTAAAATCCACCTGTTATACACTCCACTCTGTCTCTGGTGAATCCTCCCATTCTCCCACTCCCCCCAAACCTCTGACCAACACCCCAGTTCTTTTGTGCATAAATAAATAATATTTTTTTTTACACAAGAAAAAGTGTAGTCAGTTAAGGCCTCTCATATCTGAACTCCCAATCTCTAAATGATACACCATGGGTTCTTCCTATCTGCCCCCACAAGGACTACTTTGGAATCCTGCTGTGTTCCCCAGCACCTGTGAAATTCTAGCTGAATTATTAACTTCCCTGAGGGCCTGCTCTTACTGATGTAGCTCTGACTTAAAAAGGTCCCTGCAGTTCCTGGGTTTGGGTTTCTAAGTAGAGCGGGGTTCTCACCAATAGCATTTTTGACATTTCCAATGAGAATTTAATTTTGCTTTCCATTATTTTTTTCCATTATTATTTTTTAAGACTTATTTATGAATACAGAACTGGGGTACAAACAAGAGGTGCAGGGGCAGTGAGAGGATTCACCAGAGACAGAGTGGAGAGCAGAATAGGCAGATCAATGAAGTACACTGCTGAGGGGTCAGCAGGCACGTCTGGAGAGGTTCACCACATCATGTGGATCATCTATCACCTCCAGGGCCAGGGATCGAACTTGCACTGAAGCGGCTGCATCTTAACCCGTTGTGTCACTAGGGAGGGCCCTGTTTTCCATTATTTTTAGATTCTTGTTTGATTTTAAAATTTTTTTAAAGGTTTATTTATATATGCTTACACTTTGGGGTACAGGCCAGAGTTGCTTGGGGGGGGGGGTGAGAGGATTCACCAGAGACAGAGTGGGAAGCAAAACAGGCAGATTGACAAAGTACACTGCTGAAGGGAGCAGTGGGTGAGACAGGAGAGTTCTGCTGTACCATGTGGGTCACCTCCCTGGCTGGGGATTGAACTCATGCTGAAGTGAACTCATGTTTAATTGGCTGCAGCTAGCTTCATAGTGCTGTGTTTTAACCCATCACGCCACCATGGAGGTCCTTAGTTGATTTTTTTGAGTGGACTTTATCTGAGGAAACATTGCTTTCCATCATTGTATTTGATTCATAGGAACAGGAATGCCATTGGGGATTCTTTGCTGTGCATTTGGTCTTGTACATTGTAGAATATTTAATGGCATCCTTGGTTTCTACCTGCTAGATGACAGTAGTACCCCAGGTGTGACATTCAGGAATGTCTTGAGTCATTGCCAAATGTCCACTGAATATCAGCTTTCCCCCAACTCCATAATATACACACATCTCTGTTAAAAATCACTGGCCTAGAGGACTAGTGCTTAGGATTCCAGTTTCTTTGGGTTTGGGTATGATAGACTTTGTAGAAATAGCCAGCATGTACCTGTTGCCTTTCAATCCCTTAAACATGGGTAGATTTGTATACTCAACTTTTCCAAAAAGATCCTTGGTGTGAAAACCCCATCTCATTCTTCATTCCCCTCCATGTAGTTCTCTTCCTGTCTGGTACACAGTAATGTTTATTTTCTTCTGTCTTATCATGGTATATGTTTTTGTATCTTCACTAATGTTTGAGTGACCCACAGAAGACATTCCATAAAATGTTTTATCAGGTCATTGTTCAGGTCACATACATTTTATAAAAATGCTTACAATATTGAATGATTTTAAGTAAGAGGCCTTTGGTTGTGAGATGTTCTTATCCCTGGAAGATTGGGGAGAAGCCCAGAGATTGCAAGTGGGTGCCTAAGAGGCTGACTCCGGGTCTGTATATTATTAGTTCTGCTGTGATGAAGGAGACGGAGCTAAGAGCCCAGACCTACTGTTAGGATAGGATTGCCATTTATGGGAAATCTATTGTGTTAACTATTTTTTTTAAAGATTTATTTGTGCATACAAGAACTGGGGTATAGGGCAGAGATGCGAAGAGTGAGAAGATTCATCAGAGACAGGCAGATTGACTGAAATAGACTGCTAAGGGAGCAGTGGGCAAGACAGGAGAGGTCTGCTGCGCCATGTGGGTAGCTCCCTGTTAGGGGATCGAATTCATGCGTAATGTCTGTGGATAGCTTCCCTGTGTTGTGATTTAATCCCTTACACCACCAAGGAGGCCCTTGATTATTTTTTAAATATTTTCATTTATTCATACAAGAACTGGGGTGTACACTAGAGGTGCAGGAGAGAGGTGAAAGGCTCCACCAGAGACACAGTGGAGAGCAGAACAGACAGACCCACTGAAACACCCCCAAGGGGAGCAGCAGGTGATAGAGAAGTCTGCTGTGCCACAGGTGGGTCAGCCCTCTGGCTGGGGATTGAGCCCATGCTGCAATGGCCGGCAATAGCTTGATAGTGCTGAGACTAACTAAAACCTGCACCACCAGGGAGACTCCTGCATTTATTTATTGAAACCCTTTAATTTAAATTCTCACAGTGATCCCTGGAGGGAGGTACAGTTATCTTCATTTTATAGAGAGGCAACTGAGGCACAAATAGCTGTGGTCATTTGCATGCTGATTCTCAGAGCTAGGATCAGAACTCAGGCCTGTTACAGTGAAAGTCATAGTAAAAGACTGCGCTCCTGCCACTCCAACAGAGAACTACATGTCAAACACTGTTTTCGGTGTTTTACCTGCGAATCTTGGTTTTTCAGATTTTCCAGGTGAGGGAATGGAAGGAAGTTCAGAATTAGTGAAACAAAGATTAGAACTTTGTCTCTTGGGGGTGGGTGGGAGAACCTTGTCTACTGGACTAGAACTTGTTTTGTTTCCATGGAAGGACCTGGGCTTCCATTTTTAGAAAGGTATTGAAAATCAGTCCATGTTGTATATTTATAACATATTAGGGTGGAACTTTAAATGCAATTTATAGAGATTAAGCTTTCTTACCTCCAACCTCCATCTAAAATTTTTTGAAATGTATTTTTCTCTTAGTCTAAGATGAAGGTGAAACCTGTGACTTTACTATTGAAAAGATGGCCATACTTAATCAAAATCTTTGTTTATTTGAATAGCTAATACTTGTACATAGTATGTATTTTTAAAAATCCAAAAGAATATATAGTAAAGAAAGCCTTCTTGGTCCCTTGACCTGTTCCCACTTTCCTTCCAGGAAGTCAGCACTGTTAACATCGTATGTTTTCCTGCTTCCCCCCCCACCCCCGTGCCTTTTCAAATTTTTATTATGAAAATAATTTTCAAACATACTTGTGTGCTTTGCTTAGTTATTTGAAAATAAATTAAAGATCTAATGACGTAATTACTCTTTTTTTAAAAAGATTTATTTATTCATACAGAACTGGGGTACAGGTCAGAGATGGCGGAGGGTAAGAGGATTCACCAGGGACAGAGTGGGGAGCAGAACAGGCAGATAGATGAGTACACTGCTGAGGGGAGCAGCGAGCGGATCAGGAGAGGTCTGCGGTGCCATGTGGATCTCCTCCCGGGCAGGCGGTGCCATGTGGATCTCCTCCTGGGCAGGGGGGGATCGAACTCTTGCGGAAGTGGCTTAAGCTTCTTAGTGCAGTGCTTTAACCTGCTGCGCCACCAGGGAGGGTCGACATAATTACTCTTAATGGCTCCATCTTTAATCTCCTAAAATTCATCATTCTCATATATTATCAATATACTACCATCGTACCTGAGAAATTTAATTTCTTCATGTTATCAATTATGCAGTTTATATTCAAGTTTTCCTAGTTGCTCCACCAAATGTTTTTGGTTTTGTTGGGAACCAGAATCCAATCAAAATTTGTGCAGTGCCTTTACTTAAGTGTCAGTAAAGGCTTGTTCTGGAATGGTTCTCCTGACCTTTCTTTTTGAAAAGAACAGTTAGTTGATAACAAGCTAGTTGTCTTGTCAAACATACCACAATCTATTGTGCTAGGCTTCATCATGGTGTCATGTACTATGTTCCTCTAACTGCCGTATTTCCTATTAACTGAAAGGTACATTTGAAGACAACTTAAATTTGGGTTAAATAGTTTTGGTCAGATACTGCTGGGCAATGCTGTGTGCTTCATATTGTGTCACAGTAGGAATATGCATTGCTAAAAGGCATGTGGTAAAATCCACACAACAGAATTTACCATCTTTACTGTTTTTTTTTTCTAAGATTTATTTACATATACGTACAAGAAGTGGGGTACAAGCAAGAGTGGGCAGGTGAGAGGCTTCACCAGAGACAGTGGGGAACAGAATAGGCAGATGGATTGAAGTACACTGCTGAGGAGAGCAGCAGGCGAGATAGGAGGGGTCTGCCACACCAATGTCAGTCATCTCCCCTAAGGCCAGGGATTGAACTCATGCTGCAGTGGCCGCGGATAGTTTTGTGTCACCAGGGAGGGCCCCAGGTTTCTAATTTTTGATTACTATAAGTAATAACTGCACATGGACTGGTTTTCTTTTTTTAAAGATTTAGTTTATTTATGTATACAAGAGCTGGGGCGTAGGCCAGAGGTGCAGGGGTATGAGAGGATTACCAGGGACAGAGTGGGGAGTACAACAGGCAGATTGACTGGAATATACTGCTGAGGGGAACAGCAGGTGAGACAGGCGAGGTCTTCTGCTCCATATGGGTCAGCTCCCTGGCCAGGGATTGAACTTGTGCTGTAGATTGCTTCATAGTGTTGAAACTTACCCCTTATGCCACCAGGGAGACCTATGCAATGGGACTCGTTTTTCAATGCCCAGGACTTTGGTTGGGCCCAGTCTTTATAGGGGCAAAGAAGTTTTTCTTTTCCCATGAGTCTGAGCACTAGCTACTTAAGGAATTTTCCTAAGTAAATCAATGTTTTTTCTGTCAATGTGTTCTTTATTCCTTTTCCTTTCCCTTCTTCCTGTTTCCCTTCTCCGTTTCTTTGTCCCTCCCATAGGGAAGTCAAATCTCATGGATGCCATCAGCTTTGTGTTGGGTGAAAAAACCAGCAACCTGAGGGTAAAGACCCTGAGGGACCTGATCCATGGAGCTCCTGTGGGCAAGCCAGCTGCCAATCGGGCTTTTGTCAGCATGGTCTACTCTGAGGAGGGTGCTGAGGATCGTACATTTGCTCGTGTCATTGTTGGTGGGTGAGGTGGCCGGAAGGCCCTCCTTGGGTAGGAGGTGGTTACACTAGTTGACTGGGGCAAGAGGGAGGCCTAACCCTCCACTGACTCATACATTGTCTCTAGGGGGTTCCTCTGAGTACAAGATCAACAACAAAGTGGTCCAGCTACATGAATACAGTGAGGAATTAGAGAAACTAGGCATTCTCATCAAAGCTCGTAACTTCCTCGTCTTTCAGGTGGGCATTTTTTTAACAGATCTGTTTGTTTATGCATACAGAATGGGGGTACAGGCCAGAGGTTCAGGGGTGGTGAGAACAGGCCCATTGACGAAGTACATTGCTGAGGGGAGCCGACGGGTCAGGAGAGGTCTGCTTTGCCATATGGGTCACCTCCAGGCCGGGATTGAACTCATGCTGAAGTGGCTTTAACGTCTTGGTGCTGTCCTTTAACCTGTTGTGTCACCAGGGAGGGCCTAGGTGGGCATTTTTAACAGTTACTGGCTATCTGCTTTTTGCTAGTCCTTGTCCAGGCCCCACTGAGCCTGCTCCATCACCAGCTTCATTTCTCCCCTGAAATAATGTAGCATTTTCCTCACTGGGCTTCCTTCTGCCCCCTTGCCAGTTCATCCCCTAGGCTCTACTTATGAAGAAATGCCTGTGTTTTTCCCTTCTCTTGTTAAAACATTTCAGTGATTTCTCAGTGCCACGTGATGGTGGTTCTCAGATTGTAGTCTTGATCAGCATTACCTGGGGATATGTTAGAAATGCACATTCTCAGACCTCATCCCAGACTTACAGACTCAGAGACTGTGGGTGGGACCCAGCAATTTGTGTTTTACTAGGCTCTGCAGGTTATTATGATGCATGCTAAAGATTGAGAGCCATTGCCCTAGCATGAAATCCAAATTCCTGTCATTCAGGAAACACCATCCTTTGGTACTTGCTTCACTATCCTCATGTGCCAGTAGTCTTTCCCTCTAGTCCTGCATGCCAGCCTAATTAAACCATTTACAGATTCCCAAGTTGACCTGCTTTATTCTGCTTACAGACCTTTGCATTTATTCCTCTATATGGAATAACCTTTTTTACTTGTCTTGGTTAGGTTATACTCATCTTTTAAACTCAGCTTAGATGTCCCTTTTGGATGCCTTCCCAGATAGACACCCTTGCCAGTCTTCTACCTTTACGCTTCATTTAGTCCCTTTTTTCTGCTACATCTGTCACTGCAGATAACACACTGTATTATCTTTGCTTCTTTCTCTTCTGTTCCCCGTGCCTCAAAGGGCAAGGAATGTGTCCTTTTCAAAGCCCAGTGTGAAATGTAGCATTCCATGTGGTGAGGGGGTTGGTGAGTGAACTTTTTATGAATGGTTGAGTAGGGATGAGGTGGGGGAAGTGAACTGGCTTGGGTGTGCAACTTGTAGGAAACCAAGAGGTTGCACTATTCCTTAGGACTCTTTTAAGCTTGAAGTCTAGGGTCTGTCTTCCCTTATTTTGGCTGGAGCAAGGCACATGACTTGATTTGCATTTTAGACAAAGAGTCCCTAAGTACTCAGACTTTGGACAGATAGATATGCTGGCTAGGGTCTAAATGGGGAGAGTCTTTTGCTCTTTATTAGGGTGCAGTGGAATCTATTGCCATGAAGAACCCCAAAGAGAGAACAGCTCTTTTTGAAGAAATAAGTCGCTCTGGGGAGCTGGCCCAGGAGTATGACAAGAGAAAGAAGGAAATGGTGAAGGCTGAGGAGGACACGCAATTTAACTACCACCGTAAAAAAAACATCGCAGCTGAACGTAAGGAAGCTAAACAGGAGAAAGAAGAGGTAGGTGGCCAGGCTTCCTCTGGGCTCAAGGGGCCAGGATGGAGTCAGTGCTTTCCTCACACAGCCATGCCTCTGTGCTCCCACTTTGCATAGGCTGACCGCTACCAGCGCCTGAAGGATGAGGTAGTACGAGCTCAAGTACAACTGCAGCTCTTTAAACTTTACCATAATGAAGTGGAAATTGAGAAGCTCAATAAGGAACTGGCCTCTAAGAACAAGGAGATCGAGAAGGACAAGAAGCGAATGGACAAAGTAGAGGATGAGCTGAAGGAGAAGAAGAAGGAGCTGGGCAAAATGATGCGAGAGCAGCAGCAGATTGAAAAGGAGATCAAGTAAGAGGCAGGTCTAGGCCTGCAGTTTGTGCAAAATCAAGAGGGTCTCTTGTTTCCTAGGGCTCATGTGAGTCTAGAGGCTAGAGGCCAGTTCCTGTACTGGCTTATTTTCACCTTGACTTATTTTGGCTAGCACCAGGACATTACTTGGTTTGCATTGTAGACAAATAGTTATTTAAGTACTCAGATTCTAGATAGGTAGACATGCAGTAAAGGGAGAACTTGAAAGTGGTAGTGACTCTGCCCCTCGGTAGGAAGCAGTGGGTCACCCAGCCCTTGGAGTGGCAGAGAATGCCGTCCTTGAAGAGGAAAATCTAGAGTTAGACATTTAAAGGGCAGGAATTTAAAAAGGGTAGATCAGATGAGGGACAACTAAATGAACACAGGGTGTTCTTGGTGGTTGTTATTGAGGGGCCTTGCCTGGCTGTGTTGAGGCAGGACAGTGGCCTTACCTTATGGAGTGTCCAGGCTCTATCTAGTCGTTAATTCCAGGGAATAGTGAGGCTGTCCCTTTTGTAAGGATCTGTGAGGCATCCAGCTGTTTTTCTTTTAGGCAGTTTCAAGTCTGCCTGTTTCAAGGTTCAGGCCTGTCTTCTTTGGCTAAAAAAACTCAGGGACCCTCCCTCCTACAGTTCTTTCTCCCCTCCCCTCTGACAAAAGGGAGAAGGACTCAGAGTTGAACCAGAAGCGGCCTCAGTACATCAAAGCCAAAGAGAATACCTCCCACAAAATCAAGAAGCTGGAAGCAGCCAAGAAGTCCCTACAGAATGCTCAGAAACATTACAAGAAGCGTAAAGGTGACATGGATGAACTGGAAAAGGAGATGGTGTCAGTAGAAAAAGCCCGACAGGAGTTTGAGGAGCGGATGGAAGAGGAGAGTCAGAGTCAGGGTAGAGACTTGACGTTGGAGGAGAATCAAGTAAGCTCTGGAGGACTTAGGGAATGGTGGGGAGATCCTTAGGCTTACAAGGAATCAATTACTCACTTGATTTTCTCTGTCCTCCTTCCCTGTCCCTAACACAGGTGAAGAAATACCATCGGTTGAAAGAAGAAGCCAGCAAGAGAGCAGCTACACTGGCCCAAGAACTGGAAAAGTTTAATAGAGACCAGAAAGCAGATCAGGACCGGCTGGATCTAGAAGAGCGGAAGAAAGTAGAGACAGAGGTGGGCATGTGTTAATAAGGTTAGGGATGATGGTCCAGAGATAAAGTAATGATAGTCTTAATAGTAATTGACACTAGCTAACATCTACAGAGCACTTTGTGTTGAATACATGTACTTTGCATGTATTCACTCATCTAATCTTTCATTTTCCAAACATGGAAGCTTTAGCACAAATGTAAAATCATTAGCCTAAGGTCACATCATTAGTAAGTGGCAAAACTAAGAATTGAACCTGGGAAGTCTAACTTTAAAGCTCATTTTCTTTACCAAGTATACTTCATTCACTGTCTTCCCAGTAATAATAGTAATAGAAAATTATTATAGTGTCCCAAGAGCATGCAGTATTCCAGCTAAGCATTTCTTTTAAATACTTAAGACAGTAGACATTAATGTTGATAACTCTTCTATGTTAAGCACTTAGTGTGTATTCTGTGAAGTGGAGGTTATCTATGTTTTACAGAAGAGAGAACAGAAACAGAACGAGACATAAAACCTTTGCCTTAGTTTTAGCCTTCCTGATTGGCAAGGGTGGTATCCTTGGCTGGATAGAACACCTCTGAGAGTCTTATGGAACCCCATCAGTTAACATATCCACACAGAATACTGTGTGTCTGTTTCTTAGTAGGTCTCCTATATTAGATTGTATCAGGAATAGTTGGTCTTCTGAACTGCTGGTTGACTGGGCATATAGGGGGTCTAATCCAGGTCTTGGAGTTAAAACCTGTCAGCTCCTGGTAATGATGTGTATCTGTTTCTCACCTAGGCAAAAATCAAACAAAAACTGCGGGAGATTGAAGAGAATCAGAAACGAATTGAGAAACTGGAGGAATACATCACAACTAGCAAGTATGTGGTTCTGTAGCTTTTGCTGTTATTCATGTGAACTCTACTTGTCCTGCCCTGTCCCTCCTTCTCCCTGAGCCATAACTAGAATCTCTTTCAGCTAAGGATATTTTCTGAGCAGCCACGGTAAGCCCTGTGTTCTATCACTTTGTAGACAGTCCTTGGAGGAGCAAAAGAAGCTAGAGGGAGAGTTGACAGAGGAGGTGGAGATGGCCAAGCGGCGAATTGATGAGATCAATAAGGAGCTGAACCAGGTGATGGAGCAACTGGGGGATGCCCGTATAGATCGCCAGGAGAGCAGCCGCCAACAGAGAAAGGCAGAGATTATGGAAAGCATCAAGCGCTTATACCCTGGCTCTGTGGTAAGAGTGGAGAGGGGACTTAATTCTTGACCACTTAACTTTCATAGTGTCAGATAATTTTTCCAGTGTCCCTGTGAGGACAAGATTGCTACCCCATTTCCATTGCTGGGGAAACTGACGCTCATTTAATAAGTGGGAAGACTTGTGATTCAGATGCAACTTGTTCTCATTCTTATCTTCATGTTCTTTTCATTATACCAGTTGCATCTTCCTGAAGGTTTTTTTTCCACTACGTCACTCTGTGGGAGATGGGGAAACTGGAGAAGCCTTCATAAGAGTGAGGGGCTGTGGGGAAGGAATTATTCTCGCAGGAAGTACTCTATAGGCTTTGATATAAGCAACTTGGCATGCTGGCTCATTTTTGCTTTTCGGGATATCCTGGACTTGATCAGATCACTTGACACTTCAACCAAATCCTGAGTGTATCTCTTTTGCTGTAATCCCATCACTGGGTTCAGCTTCATTTCATGCCACAAATATTTCCTAATCTCTCTTCTAGACACTGCTGGAGAGACTTAAAGGGTGAATTTGGCTCAGTCCCTATCCTTGAAATTTACCCTTTTTCTGACAGTTATTAAGGAAACCGTGGTAGTTTGAGGAGCATAACAAAAGTGAACTATGAAAAGAGCCTGATTTTCTTGAATGCTAGTGAGATTTGAGATACTGTATGAAAGATGTCGGACATAGTGCTTGGAGAGGCAATAGTCTGCGAAATGGTAAACGTGAGGTTTAAAAAGATGATTTTGGATTTAGACTCAATAACCCAAAGTCTTTATTGCTTTGGGAAACAGTAGACTTTTCTTCCATAGCCTGGGTGCTGTGTTCTCGATATAGATTCTAATCTGTCCCCCTTACCAAAATGGGAATTAGGGTTCCTGTGCTAGCTCCCAGAAGCTTCATGCTTCAGTTTTCTCTTCTCACTTTATTCAGTATGGCCGCCTCATTGACCTCTGCCAGCCCACACAAAAGAAGTACCAGATTGCTGTAACCAAAGTTTTGGGCAAGAACATGGATGCCATTATTGTGGACTCAGAGAAGACAGGCAGGGACTGTATTCAGTATATCAAGGAGCAACGTGGGGAGCCTGAGACCTTCTTGCCTCTTGACTACCTGGAGGTAAGACCGGTGGGGGTGGCGTTAGGACAGTGTGCAAAGGGCCCCTCCTCCTCCTCACCCTCTTTGTTCTACCACTTACTGAACTGCTTTCCACAGGTGAAACCTACAGATGAGAAACTCCGGGAGCTGAAGGGGGCCAAACTGGTGATAGATGTGATTCGCTACGAGCCACCTCATATCAAAAAGGCCCTGCAGTATGCTTGTGGCAATGCTCTTGTCTGTGACAATGTGGAGGATGCCCGCCGCATTGCCTTTGGAGGCCACCAGCGCCACAAGGTATGGATTGCTTCACTTGGATTGGAGCTGAACAGGTGGTTAGTCTTGAAGATTTCCTGTGTGCAGCTTTTCCTCCTCTCTTTACCCTACTGTTTATAGACAGTGGCACTGGATGGGACCCTGTTCCAGAAGTCAGGAGTGATCTCTGGTGGGGCCAGTGACCTAAAGGCCAAGGCACGGCGCTGGGATGAGAAAGCAGTAGACAAATTGAAAGAGAAGAAGGAGCGGTTGACAGAGGAACTGAAAGTGAGCCGCGGGCACTACACTCTCCCTGGGAGTGGGGGATGGGTGCTAAGGCCAGGCCAGCCATCTTCTCACCACCGAGCCCTTCTTTCTTGTCCACTTCAGGAGCAGATGAAGGCAAAACGGAAGGAGGCAGAGCTGCGCCAGGTGCAGTCTCAGGCCCATGGACTGCAGATGCGGCTCAAATACTCACAGAGTGACCTAGAACAGACCAAGACACGACATCTAGCCCTGAATCTGCAGGTGGGACCTGGCCTGCAGCCCTTTCCTGGCCTCCAGGCCATCTGTACTTTTCCAGCCTATGCTTCTCTGGAGTGGGGAACTTTTCCTACCTTACCTCTCTCCCCTAACCCTACTCAGGGAACCAAGCATAACATCAGATACCCTGGGGCTCAGATCTTGTCTCTGTATGAAAAAAGCAAGTAACTTTGCAGTGTCAGTTTTTCCATTATTATCTGTAAAATGGGAATTAGAATATTATCTGCTTTATAGGTCATTGTGAAGATTGAAAGTAAAGTGTACATGTAAAGTGATTAGACTTATTCCTGTACCCAGTAAATGCTCAGTAAATAAAGGCTACTACTGGCATAATTCATTCATTCAGTAAGCATTTGAGGTTTTTTTTTTTTTTTTGTTTTTTTTTTTTTTGAGTTTTTTTTTTTAAACAATATGTTTATTTTTACATATTTTGTGCCTTTTTCCATCTCAGTTGTAATCCCCATGGGCTTCCCATCACCAAATCACCTGTGTGCCATCTCCATAGTCCAGTGTACTTCCCTTCCCCCATTTTTGATCCCATTCCCCACTCTACCCCCATAAAATGTCTTTGTTATGTAGTTGTTCATTATTATTGTTTAGGAGAGGTCTTATTTTTTTTTATTAAATAATATAATAGTTTATTTTTACATCATTTTGTGAATTTTTCCATCTCAGTGAGTTTTTTAGTCTTTGAAAGTGAGCCACTGGCATTTCAGACCCTATGGGGGCTTCTTTTCTGGTATATTATAGGGTATAACATCTGGCAGTGTGATACATCACGTGTAGTATATCTATCCATCTTTTTCTGAAATCAAAAATTCTAAATTCCAAAGCATATTAGACACCGTGGATTATAGCTAAGGCAGTATGGACCTGTAAGTAATGATGTTCTGAGCCCTGTGGATTGAAGCTGGCCAACTGGAGACAGGGAAGACGCCATGTGATGATTCAAGTGAGAGATGATGGAATTAGCCCTTTCTGATCATGGAGCAGTGTGCTTTAGGTGATTCTTTTCCTCCAAGGAGTCTGGTCTCTTTTTCCCCTCAACTCCATTCTGCAGGAGAAGTCAAAACTGGAGAGTGAGCTAGCCAACTTTGGACCTCGCATCAATGATATCAAGAGGATCATCCAGAGCCGAGAGAGGGAAATGAAAGACTTGAAGGAGAAGATGAACCAGGTTGGGAGGGGAGGGGATGAGCCTTGCTGCATGTGCATCAGGGCAGGACTGGGGCTGGAAGCAGGGCTCTGATCCAAAGTAACTGACACCTCCTCCTCCTCCTTTCTCTTTAGGTAGAGGATGAGGTGTTTGAAGAGTTTTGTCGGGAGATAGGTGTGCGCAATATCCGGGAGTTTGAAGAAGAAAAGGTGAAGCGACAGAATGAAATTGCCAAAAAGCGGTAGGTGGAAATATGGTAGGAGACTGGGAGGGTGCCCCTGAACTCCCAGCCTGACATCCTGAGCAGTCTGATGCTATTGTAAGGCAAGGGCCATGTCATAGAATGATGGGAGTTTATCATAGGTCAGCTTTAAGAAAGAGACATTAGGAAGCAATTTAACATAGTGTAGTGGTTAAGGGTGCCATCTTTATTTTTTTTAAGGCTATATTTATGCATATAGAACTGGGGTACAGGCCAGAGGTACAGAGGCAGATAGCATATTCACCAGAAACAGTGGGGAGCAGAACAGGCAGTTTGATGAAGTACACTGCTGAGGGGAGCAGCGGGTGGTCTGCTGTACCATGTTGGTCATGCCCTGGCTGGTGATTGAACTGGTCCTGAAGTGGCTGCAGCTCGCTTCACAGTGCTGCGCTTTATTTAACCCATTGCACCAGGGGGTCCCAAGAGGCCCCAGCTTTAAAAGTATTTGACTTTGGTTAAAAGCCTGGCTCCCAGAAAGAAAAAGAAAAATGGTTTCACTCATAACAGGAGCATAAAGGACAAGGGGGAAAGAAAAATAATAAGATTTAAAATCTATATACCAGAGACATTTTATGGGGGTGGAGTGGGGAGTGGGATCAAAAATGGATGGGGGGAGTGCATGGGACTATGGTGATAGCACACAGGTGAATTGGTGATTGGAAGTCCACAGGGATTACAACTGAGGTGGGAAATGGCACACAATGATGTAAAAATAAACTATTATAATTTTAAAAATCCTGGCTCCATAATTCATTATCTTGGGCAGTGACCTGACCTCTCAAGTCTCAGCTTTCTTATCTGTAAAATGGAATATTAATTATACCTATCGCATTGTCAGGTAGATCAGATGAACTGCCCATTATAAAGAATTTAGAATAATATTTAGCACCTACTAAGAGCAGTGTATATTTGCTTTTATTGTTATTACCCGGATGGGGCAATGCAGGGGAAGAGAAACAAAATTCTAGGTTGGAAGAATAGTTAAGAATGAAATAGAAGTTTATCCTCTCTTCCCCACTTTACTTTATTCATTAATTCATCAAACCTTTCTTGAGTACCTGAGTTGTACTAAGTTGTCCTGTGATAGGCATTAGAAGGGGTGGGGAGAAGATAAGAGAGATGGACATGACCTAGTCCCTCTGAAGGAAGTCACCCCAAGCCTCTGTTGGCAGTTGATCTAGCCCTTCACACGTAACAGTACATATGTGTTTCTCTCCTACCCTCAAGCCAGATTCAATGGATACAGAATTGATTTAGTGACCATCCCTGTTCTCAGGGAATTGATGGAGTAATGGGAGAGAGAAGCAATAAATCAACAATTTCAGAACAGTGTTACTGACATTATACTTGAGGTAGATGTAAAAAACAGAGGAACCATTGGGGAGCTACAAAGTCAGTAAGAAAAAACATTACCCAAGAGAAAAACGGATGGTGGTTAGCATTTCGTGAAAAGAGAAGACAAATGACTAATAACTGTAGGAATTGATATTCAGTCTTGTTTCTAATCAGAGAAAAACAAATGAAAGCAATCTGTCTGTATTTGATGAAAACAAGTCTACCCAAGCCCTATGACTTAGCAAAGTCACTCTTGAGTAATATGTCCCAGGGAGTTTCTCCACAGGGTCTCAAAGAGACACACATTTAGGGTTGTTCATCTTAAAATTTGTAGTAGCGGGGCGTTGGTGACATTGTAGCTGATCATCACTGGGGGGGAAATACCACTTAACACATGATGAATGTACAGACTACAGAATGCTGTGTAGCAGTTCAAGGCAAAGACTAGATTTACAGACAGTAGGATAAATTTATAACACCATGCATTTGTATAAATTTAAAAACAAAATGACATTTACTAGGATTTTACATTTTTTAATAATATAACAGTTTATTTTTACATCATCTTGTGCCTTTTTCCATTTCAGTTGTAATCCCCACGGGCTTCCCATCACCAAATCACCTGTGTGCCATCATCATAGAGATAGCATTTTTAAGGCTGTATGTGATTTTGGAGTATTGCTCCTCATAGGGAAGATAGAATCAGATTGAACCAAAGGAGACAAGGGGAAGGGTCTTGAAAAAGACAGTAATAATAAGCGTGTTATGAGCTGTGGTATATGATTAACTCAACTTTTCAAAAAAGGAGGAACCCCAAAAAGTGTAATAGAAACTAACAGCCTTTTCACAGCCATAAGGAGAAGTTTTACAAAATAAAGAGTGTTGAACTGGAGACTTATAGAGTGAGTAGGATTTAACCTGTTGGGCAGCAGAAAGAAGGGAGTTTTCCAGGCAGTGAGAACAGCATGCTTGGAGGTGTGAGAGAGCATACCTTGTTCTGGAAACTAAGTAGTTTTGAATGTCTGGAGCATAAAAATGGACTTAGGAGGAAGATGGGGGTGGCAAAGAGGTCAGTAGGGGCTAGATCACAGAGGGCTTTATGAGTCATGCTTAGGAGTTTAGACTTAAAATTGCAGAGGTCAGAATTATAGCTTTAATTACATTCCACTTGGATTATAGTGACTAATAGATTTAAGCTGCTAGCATGACATCTGGCAGCATCTGTCACACCTTATATGGGGGCAGTTGGAAGTTTTAGTCCTGCCAGCCTGCTAGTATCAATATCCTGTTATATACTCTTTGAATTTTTGAAGAGATGGGGATGGGGGCAATTGCAGGAATCTAGTATTTTCTCCTTTTTTGTTACTGTCCAAGCTCTGCCTTTTCTGGTATTTTGGGGTTATTGTGGGTATGAAGTAAATATAGTTGAAGGAGGTGAACACAGCAAGTATACCTGATAATGCAGATAATGAAAATTGGAATTTGAGTACTTACAGTGTGCCAGACAATGGTGTTAAGGACTTTATAGATAAGTTGCTAAAAAAAAAAAAATCCCAATAACTGAGGTAAATACTATTATTTATATTTTTACAGATAAGGAAACAGGCCAGAAGAGTATAACTGACTTGCTGAAGATTATACTACTTAACAAATAGCAGAGTAGGGACACCAGTTCTCTAAACTCACTAATTATATAGCATTGAGGCCCTAGGAGAATGAATCTAGGTTTTGATAGTAGACCTCTGGATTTTGGTCTTAGATATGCCATTTACTAGTCATGTGGCCATGGATAGGTCTTTTAGTTCTTAGTCTAAGTTTCTGCATTTTTGTGACATTAGGGTAATAAATAATGTAGAGCTGTTGATTAGAGCATTAGAGATAATATATGTAAAGTATTCAGGGGGTTAATAAATGGGAATTATCATAGCTGGTGAGTTCAGGTGGGTCTTTTTGTGTACTCTTCTAG
Source organism: Condylura cristata (assembly GCF_000260355.1). Lineage (NCBI taxonomy): Eukaryota > Metazoa > Chordata > Mammalia > Eulipotyphla > Talpidae > Condylura > Condylura cristata. The sequence continues at coordinate 471,190 of NW_004567154.1, read as the reverse complement.
GAAGGCTCTGGAATCTGGAACCCTTTGGTGTTTAAAGGGGGATGAATAGAGTTTGGCTAAATCTCCCCTGCCTTGTGCCATATACACAAAGCTGTGCTGAGAAACTAAGTTCTCCAACCTTCAGGGGACAGTGGGTGAATGAGATAAATGGTGATGAAATTTAGCTGGGTCCCTGTGTCCTCAGCCTAGTTCTCCTTTTCCTTCACAGTTTGGAGTTTGAGAATCAGAAGACTCGCTTGGGCATCCAGTTGGATTTTGAAAAGAATCAACTGAAGGAAGACCAAGATAAAGTGCACATGTGGGAGCAGACAGTGAAAAAGGATGAAAATGAGATAGAAAAGCTCAAGAAGGTAAGAAAGGAAAGTGAAAATACAATCTAAAACCTGGGAGGAAAAATTGGAAGCAACATGAAAAACAGGGTTGTAGCCATGTTTTATTTTTTCTGTCATTTTGTTAATTTATTTCATTTTATATATCGTACCTAATTCCCAAAAGTATGAATTTGAAGATGCTCAAAATAATAATGGTAGTATAACATTATAGGAAAACATCCAGAGCCATGGGAAAGCAAGGGTCAAAAGGTAAAGTTAGTTACCAAAACTTATTAGGAGGAGATTTTGCTACTCAGTGGGAGAAGTTAGGTTGTATATTCAGCTTTAAATTTACTAGTGACCAGGGCAAAGATTGAGACATACTTAGTTGAAAGAGCCCCAGGATCCCAAAGATAAAAACAGCTTTTCTTTTCAGTAGCATAAGAGAAGAATGTTTTCCGGGGATCCTCATATAGAAAGCACTGGCTGATGTAGACAATACATTTACAAGAGACACAATAGTAATTTTTTTTTTAGTGTGTGTGTGTGTAGTTTTTTCTTTTTTTAAAAAAAGATTTATTTATTTATTCATCCAGAATTGGGGTACAGGCCAGAGATGTGGAGGGTGAGAGGATTCACCAGGGACATTGTGGGGAGCAGAACAGAAAGATCGATGAAGTACACTGCTGAGGGGAGCAGCAGGCGGGCCAGGAGAGGTCTGCTGCACCATGTGGATCTCCTCCAGGGCAGGCGGGGATCAAACTCATGTGGAAGTGGCTTAAGCTTCTTAGTGCTATGCTTTAGCCCACTGCGCCACCAGGGAGGGCCTGTAATTTTTCTTTTATTGAACCAACATTACATTATAGCATGTTTCAGGTGTGTTTCATTAAAAATCAGCACAATAGTAAATTTTATAATTGAACATTTGCTGTGGATCAAGGCACCGCACTGTGTGCTTTATGTGCTTTTTCTCATTCACTTCCTTAAAATAACTCCATGAAGTAACTGTTCTTTTCAGATTAGGAAACTGAGGTTAAGTGACTTGTCTAAGTCACTAAGTAAGTGAGGAGAGAGGATTTTTTCTTAATTCTCCTCACTTTTAATTATTTTCTGAACTATATTCATGTTACTCTTTTTTGTTATATCCCTTAACAAAAGTGAAGGCAGAACCAAAAAATAAAATTCAAGAAAAGCCTTTCTAAGAGGGAATCACAGCAATGCAAGTCTAAATACAGTCAGCTTTCTGAAGGTCTGGCTTAGGCAAGGAGGATAATTTAGGTTACCTACAACTGTAATCTTTTAAAATTCTTAAAAAATAAAGTAGGCCCTCCCTGGTGGCACAGCGGGTTAAAGCACAGCACTGGGAATCTAAAGCCGCTTCCACATGAGTTCCATTCCTGCCTGCCCCGGAGGTGATCACATGGCGTGGCAGACCTCTCCAGACCCGCCAGCTGCTCCCCTCAGTAGTGTACTTCATTGATCTGCCTGTTCTGTTCCCCACTCTGTCTCTGGTGAATCCTCTCACCGCCCCTGAGCCTCCGGCCTGTACCCCAGTTCGGTATGCACAAATAAATAAATCTTTAAAAAAAATAAATAAAATAAAAACAAAAAGTGAGACAGAAATATAACAGATCATGTCAATATTCTCTGAATGACAAGATAGTCATTCTTAACCTTTGTTGTGCTCTGATCTAGGGGGATTTACAGCCTTTCTCTTCAAAAAAGTACACATGCACTATTTTAAGCAACTCACAGACCATTTGCTCAAAATTTAGAAAAAAACTAAAAACCCAGAACCTAACTATCCATACAGCTGGTGTTGGGTAATAGAAAACTCCAAATGGCAAACTCTTACAAATACTGTGTGTCACACGACTACCCTGGCTGGCTGTTGAGCATTTAAGTGCTTGTTCTTTTTAAATCACAAGCCCTGGGATATTTCACTGCATTCCAAATTCCAGATTTCATAGTGCTACATACTTCCCAGAGATGGGGAAAGTATAAGAAAATGTTTGTTCATTTAAATTTACTAAAACAGTAACTGCCTTATAGGGATATTTGATGTTAGATGATCTTGTTTATTCAGTTACAGGATAGGTCATTTTTTTTTTATTTTTAAAGATTCATTTATTATTTATGCTTACAAGAACTGGGGTACAGGCCAGAGGTGCAGGGGTGAGAGGATTCATCAGAGACAGAACAGAACAGGCAGATGTACTGAAATACACCACTGAGGGGAGCAGAGGGCAGATCAGGAGAAGTCTCCCATGCCATGTGTGTCACCTCCCTGGTCAGGAATTGAACTCATGCCACAGTGGCTTCAGATAGCTTCATAGTGCTGTGCGTTAACCACCAGGGAGGGCCGGCTAGGTCATTTTAACAGTTGTATTCTAATTCTCATTTCTCCCTGAAGTAAATTTAAGTGTTGTGCTGACCATTTGATTCAGACTAATTAATTCTAGGGTAAGTGAAAGCCAAACTCTGAAATCAAGCTTTTTAATGTTTTAGGGAGATATGTTGTGACTGTCCTGGAATAACCATAATTTATAAAGAAAACATTAAGAATTAAGTAGGGGGGCCCTCCCTGGTGGCGCAGCGGGTTAAAGCACTG
>NW_004567154.1:457951-467208 GCF_000260355.1 Condylura cristata | reverse complement strand
CCTCCGGGGCAGGCGGGAATCAAACTCATGTGGAAGTGGCTTTAGCTTCTTAGTGCTGTGCTTTAACCCGCTGCGCCTCCAGGGAGGGCCACCAAGCCCCTTTTAAAGAAAAAATATTGCCAAGATCTCCATTGTTGGCATAACAATTCTTTAACATTACTTAAATGTAGACAGACATATCTATTTGATAAATGTAACCAAAAAGCCAAGAAGGAGCTATTCATTGAATATTATAATTGACCATATTAATTCCATGGAACAGATAATGGTATTTTGCTGAAACTGAGTCCCTTTTCACTGTATGCCTGTGCTGCTGCCTGGGTCACTGAATACTGTCTAACGACTCACTTTTCCCATGCCCTTTCTCTTTAAATTCCTTGTGAAACCTTTCTTCCTTACATCATTCACTCCTGTGAGGTGATTTGATTTGAATATATTTGTCTGATTATATATATATTTTAAGAGTTATTTATTTATGCATACAAGAGCTGGGGTGCAGGCCAAAAGTGCAGGTATGGGCTTGGTGGGAGGTGAGAAGATTCACCAGAGAGAAAGTGTGGAGTGGAACAGGCAGATCCCACTGCTGAGGGGAGCAGTGGACAAGATAGGAAAGGTCTCCTGTGTCATGTGCTGTTAGCTCCCTAGCTGGGGAATCAATCTCATTTTGCAGTGGTTGCCGATGGTTACATAGTGCTGAGACTTAACCCCTTGTGCCACCAAGGAGGCCCTGAATTCTTATATTGTTATTGTGTTGGGTTTTTCCCCATTAAACCCTAATGGCTAAAATAGTCTTCTTTGGTGTCATCAAGATCTTAAATGCAAATGCAGATTGGGGAGTAAAATCCTGGGAGAGGACTGGGCAGATATCTAGATGATCCAGAATCATAGATCCAGATTCTAGGCCTTTATTTGGAAATGACAGTAGTTTTGATGGAGGAAAAGTACTCAAATAAACCTTAAATCAGAATGTAGAGTTTTAATTACATTCAAGTCTCAATTATATAGAGCTGTTTATAAGTTATGCTGGAGAAAATAGGCTAAAATATTAATTGGGTATCTCTTGCTGTTGGGATTATGAGCTCTCCCTCCTTTTCACCCCTCCATGCTTTATACTTTTTCTGTACATTGAACTTTTGTATAGAAGGCAACTTGGATAATGGAGAGCAGCCAAACAAATTACCTCAGGGGTGATGTGGGTTTGTAAAGGCAGAGGTCATTGAAGAGAGGCCCCAACAAACTATCCGGTGGCAAGGGTGGGGGTAAGGGAAGAAGATCCCAAGGTGAGATGGGGGAAGCCTTCACCTCTTGTCCTGGTCCTCTCCCCCCCTCCCTGGCTGGGACCAGGAGGAACAAAGACACATGAAGATCATAGATGAGACCATGGCCCAGCTACAAGACCTGAAGAATCAGCATCTGGCCAAGAAGTCGGAGGTGAATGATAAGAATCATGAGATGGAGGAGATTCGTAAGAAACTGGGGGGCGCTAACAAGTGAGTGGGTTCAAGCCAAGGGTTGGGGGAGGTAGTAGAGCAGGTAACCTGCTGGATCGGGTCTCACCCAACTTCCTGGTCATTTCTTAGGGAAATGACCCACTTACAAAAGGAGGTGACAGCCATTGAGACCAAGCTTGAACAGAAGCGGAGTGATCGCCACAACCTGCTACAGGCCTGCAAAATGCAGGACATCAAGTTGCCACTGTCTAAGGGCACCATGGATGATATTAGTCAGGAAGAGGTGAGTATTATGGCTGGTTGTGGACATGAGCTGTCAACATTCAGAGGTAGAGGACGACATTGATGAGAGAGGTAGATGGGAAGATGGTGAGGGACATAAGGAGGGATGCAGAGGAGATGAGGCCGGGTGAGGCTGTGAAGGCAGGTGAGGTGAAGGGGAATAGCCTTGGTGTTAAAGGGAAGTTGAATTGGGCCTAGTTCTCTATGTCAGTAGGTGGTAGCAGTAAACCAGGAGAGGGAAACAGTCATTAACCTCAGGGACTTAAGCAGTGTTAGCTCTAGCAGGTGATGGGACTTGGTGGGAGTGGGAGTTGAGGCGCACTAGTTGAGAGGAAAGGAAGACAGACTGTGGGACTCTGTGGTGAGTGAAGTTGGCCAGGAGAGGGTTGGGTAGAAGCAAGGTAAGGTAAGGGACATCAGCAATATGGAAGTGATTAAGCCTAGAGGAAAGGGAGTGACACTAGCCAGTAGAGGAACCAAGACATTTGAAGATTGGTAGCAAGGGGGTGGGTGATGTTAACCAGGAGGAGGTGGCATATGTCCTGTTTTAGACCCACATATCGTTTCCCCTTCTCAAGTAGCATTTCAGTTTAATTCAGCAAAATATTTTCAGCACTAGAAATGTACATGTATCACCTCATAGTAGCTTGTGGCTTAATTACTTCTAGTCATAATCATGGCCCTGCCAGGCAGGCATCATTCCACGTTACAGATGAGAGAACTTGGTATCTGACAGTATGCCTCACCCAGATCACATTGTTAATCAGCAGTAGAGCCCAATTTTCACCTTGGGTTTTTGCCTTTAAACTCACTTTTGCCACAAGTACTTTCTAGCCTGGTCCTGTCTCAGTAACACTGGAGGCTGCAAAGGAGCTCTTATCACCTCTTACACCCACCAGGAAACTCTCATGGACATTTTGCTGCATTAGACTCTCCCTCTTGCTATTGCAGGGTAGCTCCCAGGGGGAGGATTCAGTGAGTGGTTCCCAGCGAACTTCCAGTATCTATGCACGAGAGGCCCTCATCGAAATCGACTATGGTGACCTATGTGAGGATCTGAAGGTGAGGCTCACACTAGGGTGGGGTGGCGGTGGTGTCCAGCTGCCCAAAGAGTTACTCCATGTGAGGGCCCTGAGTCTGGAAAGAGAGGAGAGCTGGCAAGGGAGGGAGGAGTTAACTTGTGGTCCAGGGTCTACTCCCCATGTGTGCACACAGACACAGGCACATCTTCCATTCCCGCTCCCAGTTACCCCATGTCCCTACCTTCTGCCAGTTTCCCCTTCCATGCTCATACATCTCGGGTTAGGCCCACACAGAACATGTGCTCCTGTGCAGAAACCTTGGATGTTCCTCAGGGTTCTGTCTCAGTTGGCATTCTCACTTGGCATTCTCTCATCCTGGGTATCTTGTTTATTCCCTTAGCTTCAGTTATCATCTCTATACTAGGTCTTATAGGTACCTCAAAACCCAACCTCCCTTCCCAAATCTACCCCATCTCAGTGCCAGCCCCAGATTCAAACCAGAATCTGAGCCTAATTCTTGACACTCTCCCTGTATATTCAGTGAATTACCAAGCCCTATTCATTCTCCCACCTAAATATCTATTGACTTCTATTCCACTTTCTGTAGTACAGGCTGCTTTTCTATGTCACATGAATTACCGTAAGATCCTTCTAGTTTCTGATGCTTGCCGATCCATCATTACAGGGAGGTTACTTGATATTTTTGAAAACTTTATTATGCTGATTTTCAAACATATGGAAGTAGAGAGATTGATATAATGAACCCCAGGTATTCATCATCCAGTTTTCAGCAATTAGCACCATGTGCTCAGTCTCATTTTTATACCCTTCTTTCTTGCCATTGAACTATTTTAAATCAAATTCAGGTATTGTTCCATTGATAATTACCTTAGCATGTATCTCTACAATATAGATAATTAAAACAATACGCAAAATATCATTCCAAGAAAAATTTAATAATAACTCTAATTTCTAATATTCAGTAAGTGTTTAGATTTCTATGACTGTTCCATAAATATATATTTTTTACAGTCTGTGTATTTAAATCAGGATTCAAGTGAGGTCCAGATGTTAAAATCAGTCTTTCTAGTATGTGATGTTTTTTCTTACCCCTTTTTATTTTTTCCCTATTTATAGGAGAAACTGGGTCATTGGTCTTATACAGTTTTCTACACTGTGAATTTATGTCCCATGATGTTATTTAACAAGTTCTTCCAGCCCCTGTATTTCCTGTAGACTGATCGTTAAATCTAAGATTGACTGGATTCAGGTTCATTTTGTGTCTTTGGCAAGATTGTGTCATGGGTAGTTCTGTATACGTTTCAACTTTCTTTTGCATTGAATTGGTAGGTACCGAATATCAGTTTTATCAAGATTGATCAGTGTTCAACATTATTTATAGAATATTCTTGCCACAAATTCAAACAAGGGTCCAATCAAGCTTTTATAGCTATCCATTACATGAAGCACTGGTATAAGAGGAATATGATAAATGAAAGCACAGAGCTGCAGTTAGCCAAATCCAGACTGGGAAATTAAAGGACAAAAGCTATGTTCTCTTCCATAAGTAAACAGGAAGAAAGAAAAGAAATGGAGGGAAAGCTTTTTAAAAAAGATTTATTTATTTGTTTGTTTATTCATGCATGCATGCATATAAGACCAGGCCAGGTGGGCAGTGAGGGACTTCACCAGAGGTAGAGTGGGGAGCAGAAAACTGAAATCCGTTGCTGAGGGGAGCAGTGGGTGGGTCAGGAGAGGTCTGCCAGGCCACATGGGTCACGTCCCTGGCTGGGGATCCAACTGTGCTGCAGTGGCTGCTGATAGCTTCATAGTGCTGTGCTTTGACCTGTTTTGCCACCAGGGAGGGCCCCAGAGGGAAAACTTTTATTGATATGAGGCAAATAAACCAATTGGAATATGTGGTCCTCTCTTGAATTTATTGCAAAGAAAAAAGAGGAAGGGGAATTTTTGTAGTGTGTACCTTGTTTAGAACCTCTTAGAAAATTAAAAAAATATATATTGTATAAGTCTTTCCCTTGGTGGCACAGTGGGTTAAAGCACTGCACTGTGAAGCTCTCCAAAGCCACTGCAGCACGAGTCACATCCCCGGCCATGGAGCTGACCCACAAGACGTGGCAGACCTCTCCTGTCTCACCCGCTATTCCCCTCAGCAGTGTATTTTGGTCAATCTGCCTGTTCTGTTCCCCACTCGCTTGTCTCTGGTGAATCCTCTCATCCACCACACCTGTGGCCTGTACTCCAGTTCTGTAAGCATAAATAAATAAATCATTTAAAAATATATTGTATAAAACAATTAGGAGGGTATGAACACTGACCAGATACATTTATAATGTCCAGAAATTGTTCAGATAGTTTATGATGTTCATGAATTATTGTTAATGTTTTTAGGTGGGAGAACGGTGTTGTATTTTTATTTTTAATTGTTCTTACCTTTTACAACAGTGCTTCTTAGTGGGATGAGGGTGGGATGGATTTTGTGTTTCCAGTGGACATTTGGTAATGTCTTGGAGACACTCTTGTCATACCCACTTATTACAACTTGAGGCAGAGTATAGCCATGCCACTCAGCATCCTACAGTGCACAAAGGACAGTCCCCATAACAAAAAATCATGCCATCGAAAATGTCAATACTGCCAGGATTCAGAAACCCATTTCAGAGGTACATACACCCATATTTATAGGTGAAATAATGTCTAAAAGAAGTGGGTATAAAATGGCATAGTATTGGCCATGAGTTGATATTTATTGGAACTGAATAATAAGCACATGCGGTTTGTTATGTTATTCTCTGCACTTTTATATATGTTTGAAAATTTACATAATACATATTTTAAAGAGGAAAAAATCATGATCACTAGATTCAGGTTTTGTTAAAACCCATCAATTTTTATAAAGTTCAACCTTTTATGACTTGTTTCTAGCAACTATTAATAATCACCACCTAAATCCATGAAGGATTACAACTTATTAGTTGGAATTCTAAGAACTTTCTCACATCCAAATGTTTGTTCCCTAAAAACAATTAGCGTAGAAAAGGTAGGATATATACCTGCTTTCAAAATGAGTTGGTCAACCGAAAATATTTTGGTTACCAGAGGGAAGGTTGGGGAAGGGATAGAGAAAGGCAGGGAGGGGCTCGGCCACTGGCACAGGAAGTTTGGTGGAAGGTGAGTGTAGCATTTGTTTATAAAGGGGAGTAAATATCTAACCCTGAAATTATATAGGCATGTGAACAATCAACACAAATTAATAAAAGAATAAAATAAAGATGACTGATGAGGTTTTTAATGTAGTTGTATTTATTAAAAACGTAAGTGAATGTGTTTATCTTTTTTTTTGATGTTTAAATTGTCTCAACTTTGGCTAGCGGGAGCTAGTACAGGTTGATTTTTGTTCTTATTTTTAGATTCTTAATTATAGAAAAATTCACATGCAAAAGTAAAATAGTACAATGCTATCTTGTGTAGCCTTCACTGGTTTCAGTACTTACCAACTGGTGGCCAAACTTGTTTCTTCCACACTTGCAAATACTCCACCCTCCTCCCCCTCCCCCAGGTTATTTAAAAATAAATCCTTGGCATCATATCACTTCATTTGTAAATACTTTAGATGTATTACTTTAAAGAGATAATTCTTAAATATATTTAGAGCCATTTTCATATCAAAAAACAGTAATTCCTTAATGTTATATATATTTTGTAATAATTCATCTAGTAACATGACTAGTATTCACATTTCTCTTATTGTCATATATACACAAAATCTTACAGTTTTGCTTCTTTGAATTGGGAGTCAAATGACATGACCGGTATAGTGATTGGTTGGTATGTCTCTTAAGTCTCATTTTATCTCCATGATCCCCCTCCATCTATTTTTATTTTTATTGCTTTTTTGGGGGTTTTTAAGGATTTATTTATTTAGGCATACAAAATTGGGGTACAGGCCACAGGTGTGGGGGGTGAGAGACTTCACCAGAGACAGAGTGGGGAACAGAACAGGCAGATGTATTGAAATACACTGCTGAGGGGGCAGCAGGCGGGTCAGGAGAGGTTTGCTGTGCCATGTGGGTCACCTCCCTGGTAGCCAGGGATTAAGCTCATGCTGTAGTAGCTGACATAGCTACATAGTGCTACATTTTAACCCATTGTGCCACCTGGGAGGGCCCTATTTTTAGTATTTTTTATTGTTAAGCTAGTCATCTTGCCCAAAATATTGTCTTTAAATCTGTACTTCATTGCTTGTATTCTGTGATTTTTAAAATGTTACACAGAACAAAGAAAAAAAATTTTTTTACTATCCCCTGTAGTTCCTGTGAGTGGGTAATTAGATATAATGTTCAAAGATATAATGCCTAATAATACCCACATGTGTAATTTCTATTTTTAAAAAACATTTATTTATGCATGCAAGAACTGGGGTACAGGCCAGAGAGGTGTGTGTTGGGGGGAGAATTAGAGGATTCACGAGAGACAGAATTGGGAACAGAACAGGCTGATGTACTGAAATACACTGCTGGGGAGCAGTGGTGAGAGAGGAGAGGTCTGCCGCGCCATGTGAGTCACTGCCTTCAGCCAGCTAGGGATGAACCTGTGCTGCAGTGGCTGTGGATAGCTTCATAGTACTTGCTTAACCCCCTTGTGCCACCAGGGAGGCCCCATATGTAATGTTTAAAAGGTGAAATTAGGCCCCTGGGAACCAGGTTGAGAAGTCGAGCACAGATCATGGGTGGGGGCACCATGGTGGATGACCTCAAGCAGTTTCTATATAAAAACTTACCAAGTGTTGAAGGACTTCATGCTGTTGTTGTTTCTAGTAGAGGTGGAGTGTCTGTTGTTAAAGTAGCCAGTGACAGTGCCCCAGAATATGGAGACTTGGTTTCTTCTCCACCTTTGCCCTTGCCAGGGGGGTAAACTGGGACTTTCAAAAAATAAAAAGTATTAGTATTATCTGTTACTACAACACCTACCAAGTGGTTTAATTTAATCATTTACTTGTCGTGGTGAGTTTCATAGCCAACAGCATTGCCAATACAGAACTAATTGTCAGTTAGAAAAGGAACTTCCTCCATTATTTAAAGCTTTGAGACAAGTTGTGGAAGTTTCTTAATCCAGTAGTGGTTTTAATGTCTACCTTAACTGCATTATAAGAGACCCAGTGTCAATCTAACAATCTTCCAGACCTCAACAGTGCTTATAACCATGTACTCAACAAAGGATCCCTTTTCCACCTTATCTAAACAAAGAGCCTATAGTATAACAAATTGGTTGTCCTCTTTTCCTGTATGGGTTCTTTTCTTACTTTAGTGAGATCTGGGACACCACAGAAAGGGCTCACTCCATCACAGTTCCCATGGAGTTAGTCCGTTTAGCAGATGTGGATGAGATCTGCTTGGTGGGTCAGAATCAAAATAGTACACAATCCATTGAAGCCAGTAAGTGCTCCCTCCACTTAACGTGTATAGAGGGAAGCAGACCCTTTTTATTGTGAATAATAAGGACATATTTTTCTTCATTTTAGTTTACTTTGTGAAGAATATAAAATGACATAGTGAAAGTAATAAAATCAACCCAAAAAGGTGAAATTCATTTTAGTACTATATTTTAACCCAATAAATCCAAAAGTTATTTAAATATATAAATATAAAATTATTGATGAGATAGTTTTCAAAAATCTAGTATACTATATTTTAGACATACAGGGCATCTCAATTCATATGCTCAATTCATATGCTACAAATTTCCCTTAGAAATACTTGACCTGTGTTTAGAGTATTTAATATCCTAAACTTAGAGTCAAGAAAGGAGAGATACAAACTTAAGTCATTCCAAATGTAAAGTTTTCCAGTAGCTGAATTAAGTTTTCCAGTAACCAGATTATCAATTTTCAATCCAAATTAATAAATTCAATAAAATTAAAACTTTAGTTCCTCGGTCATACTAAATGCTTTTTTCATGCTTGGTAGTTACAGGTGACTTATAGCCACCTCATGGGACAGCTCAGATCTACAGGCTTGATTAGATTCCAGCTTGGGGTTTCTTTGGGCCAAGACTACTTTATTAATATGACTACCATCCAGAAGTTTATAATGTCTAGTTATAGCTCTGTTTGTGTGGTTTGTAGTCCTGCTGATCATCGCCTAAGTTCCATTAATTTGGCAAGAGTTGCAAAGTGATCTATCATTGTTTTTAATTGCTAGCTAGAATATCATCAAGATTTCCTCTCATCAGTTATTTGAGGTAGTTTTTATAGGAAAGAACAGGTTATATATGCTTGATTCTCTCCCCTTTTTTATAAACCAGTTTTTAAAATAATGAGGTTTTTTTTTTTTAAGATTTATTTATCCATACAGAACTGGGGTACAGGCCAGAGATGCGAAGGGTGAGAGGATTCACCAAGGACAGAGTGGGGAGCAGAACAGGCAGATCAACGAAGTACACTGCTGAGGGGAGCAGCGGGCGGGTCAGGAGAGGTCTGCCACAC
>NW_004567154.1:388988-456821 GCF_000260355.1 Condylura cristata | reverse complement strand
GCCATGTGGGTCTGACTGGGGATCGAACTCCTGCTGCAGTGGCTGCAGATTGCTCCATACTGCTGTGCTTTAACCCTCTGCACCACCAGGGAGGGCCCTCCAACTTTTAATTTTGAAAATTTTCAAACCTACAGAGAATTTTTTGAAGGAATAGCCCACACACTCATGCCTTTTATTGTAAATTCACTAGTGACTATTTTTCCAGTTTACTTTTTGATCATCTTGCTTGAGTTCTTCCCTCTCACCTTCTTGCTCTCCTCCCTACACACTACGTTTTGTTTTTGCTAAACCATTTGAAGATAGTTGCATACTGCAACCCTAAATGCTTCAGCATGCTAATAAAGTTTTCTTCGTTACCATAATTCCATAGTACATTTATACTAAGAAAATTAATAACTTCATCTCCAGTATCCCATACATACTCAGCTTTCCCTAGTTATTCCAAACGTGTCTTTTATAGTTTTTAAAAACTGATTCATATTTTGCCTTTGGTGGTTCTCTCTAGTTTTTTGTTTTTTGTTTTTTGTTTTTAATGTGGGGCAGTGCCCTTTTTTCATGATTGGTCTTTTGAAGAATCTGTGAGTTATCTTGAAGAATGAGTATGTTAGGAGTTGATTATTGATGTTAGTTTCCTCTTGTTACTGCTTAACTTGTCCTTCCAACCCTTGTATTTTCTTTTTTATTTCAGTCACTTTTTAAAAAGTTATTTATTTTTTACATCATTTTGTGTGTTTCATCATCTTGGTTGTAATCCCCATGGACTTCCCACCACCAGTTTCACCCGTGTGCCATCAGCATATTCCAGTGCACTCTTCCCACCCCAATTCCAATCACATTCCCCTCTCCACTTCCATAGAATGTCTCAGGTTCGTAGTTGTTCATTGATTTTCATTTTTTCTTTATTACAATTGCTTCCCCCCCCCCCCCCCGATCTCTTATGCCCCTGCTGTGAGTGAAACTATTGGTATTTTTCTTTTTCTTTCTGACTTATTTCACTAAACATGATCCCTTCCAGCTCCATCCATGTTGCTGCAAAAGTCTTGAGTTTGTCTTTTTTGGTTGCTGAATAATATTCCATTGTGTATATGTAACACATCTTTTTAATCCAGTCATCTATTTTTGGGCATTTTGGAAATGTTTATCAAGTTGAAGGTTTGATGGATTTGGAGTTAGGTAATTTTTTCGCAAAAACATATCATTGGTGTTGCTGTGTAGTTTATGTTACATCATGCCAGGAGACATATAATGTCAAGATGGTCCACTATTTGCGATGCTAAGTTTGATCTGTAATTAAGGTGCCAATTGCCATCTCTGTCAACAGTTAACATACACTTGTATCTTTCTAAGTAGCAAGTAATCTGTAGAGTCTTTGACATCTTGTGAAAATCTTGTTCCCCGATAATTTTTTTACCCAACTTTTAAAAACATTAAAAATTTTTGTTTTGTAAAAAACAATTCTGTTTTTGAGAGTATTTCACATATTTATGAGCACATTCTATGTGCAAAGTACTGTCTAAAGAAGAAAACAAAAATACTTGCCTGTGGTTCTAAAACCACAGTAAACGAATTACATGAAGACAAGTTTAGCTTCCTTTTCTGCCCCCTTCTTCCTTCCTCTAGGCATAACCGTTACAGTTAGTTTTTGGATTACTCCTTTTTTATTGTGTTTTTAAGACAAAAATATATTTGTATGCAAATATATTCATATTCCTCCATCTTCTTTTAGACAGAAGATAACATTCTGTTGTGTACCTTTCATGATTCATCTATAACATCCTGGAGATCATTCTCATAGCAGTAGAGATCTGCAGAAAGACTTTTCTAAAATATCAATATGTTCAGATCCTTCCCATGCTTGAAGTCATTCAGTGGTATCTCACCTCTGGTAGGATAAAGTCCACACATTTTATAAGGCCTAAGAGGTGCTTTATCTTTGTGTGCTGTGAGTACCTCCAACCTTGTCTCTTCTGTAAACACACGTGTGCACACATATACACACTTTTGTGACTATTGCAATATTGAATTGCCTTTGGAGTGGAAGGCTTTTAAAATGTATTAAAGTTGATTATGCTTTGAATTGCATGAATTGACCATGACCAACACCCCCTGGTTTTGTATGTGGCGTTCCCATCTGCTTAAAAGATTTTCTTCTCTCTGTCCTTACCATTCATTATGTAGGCTTGCGCTTAAACATCCTGGAAACCTTCCCAAGTCCCAGAATCTGAATTAGGTACCCTTTTTGTGTTTCCAGCAGTGTCTGGTCACCACTTTGGCATTCACTATACAGTATCCTGATTGGTTACTTACATGCATTCCTCTGTTTGTCCATGAGCTCTGTGAACACAGGGACCATGGCTCACAGGATAGAAAGGTCCAATACCTGTCGCTTGGAAGGCATTCAGTAAATATTTTATTAACTAACTGGCAGAAAGGAACAAGTCTAGACTTGTATTGCATTATCCATGACACCTAAAACCAAGTTCAAATGGAATTTGCTCAATATAGTGATCTGAGTAGAAAACATGGATTGTCTTATTCATTGTGGAGCTGTTAGTAGAGTCTAGAGTGTTTGTGGGAGCCTCAGACACTGGCTTATAACCTGGACTGAGAGCTATACAGGGAAACCATAAATTGCTGCTCTTGAGAGAGCTATTGACAGAGCCTGGGGGGAAGAGCTGGAGATGAGAAAGTGGTGTTAGAAATGTTGGATAAGGTCATTGTGAGCAATACCAGGTGGGGAAGAATCTGCTTTCTCATGGGAGCACACATGGGGATCTGGGCTCAAGGACCTTGTCCTTTTTGATGTTGCTGGGTCTGGGGTTTACAGGATGCCCAGGCCGAGGAGGAGATCAAGCAGGAGATGAACACACTGCAGCAGAAACTGAATGAGCAGCAGAGTGTACTCCAGCGTATTGCTGCTCCCAACATGAAGGCCATGGAGAAGCTGGAAAGTGTCCGAGATAAGTTCCAGGAGACCTCAGATGGTAAGCTTTCTCCCTCTTACTGGGGCCTAAGACGAAGACCAGAGGCTGGAGATATGCCGAGGACCTATTGTTGTACGTCACAACAACTCCTGTGCTTTCTCACGTAAGACTCCCCTGAGCCCTAAACAGTCAGGGGTTAATAGCACACCTGTTTATATTGTAGAAAGCTGCCAAGGTTCAGAGAGGGTGAACAAACTGCTCAGGGTCACAGAGCTGATAACTGGTAGAGCCCAGGGTAAAATTCATGTTTTTGTGATTTTTAAGCCCATGCTGCTTTCTTTGTACTGTGGCTGGCCCACTGGGTACAGATGGCTGTGGGACCCTATTCCTCGGATTCACATTTCTTTCTTTCTGTGGGATGACCTTGTTCAGTGAATTATCACTGGCAGGTCATCCTTGACAGAGTGTGGTCCTCAGCCTTGGCAGACCCTGGGTGCTGAGGAGTTCACCTGTCTTTCCCTTGTGACAGAGTTTGAGGCAGCCCGAAAGCGAGCCAAGAAGGCTAAGCAGGCATTCGAACAGATCAAGAAGGAGCGTTTTGACCGCTTCAATGCTTGCTTTGAATCTGTGGCCACCAACATCGATGAGATCTACAAGGCTCTGTCCCGCAACAGCAGTGCCCAGGTAAGCTAGAACCCCTTCCCACTAACTCCTTTGCTCTTCCTTCTAGGCTTCCTATCCTCACCTCCATCTCCATCTAGGTCGAAAAGTTTCAGACCCAGAGTTTGACCAATCTGCCTTCCACCCTAGGCATTCCTGGGCCCTGAGAACCCTGAGGAGCCCTATTTGGATGGCATCAACTACAACTGCGTGGCTCCTGGCAAACGATTTCGGCCTATGGACAACTTGTCAGGGGGGGAGAAAACAGTGGCAGCTCTGGCTCTACTCTTTGCCATTCACAGGTAAGGCTGTGCCCCCCAGGGCCGTTGGAGAGACTGAATTGAGACCATGGCGGCTCTGGGATCCAAGGATATGTGGAGCTCTGCAGAGGTGAAGATGTTCTGGTGGAATCTGGATTGTGGCCGTGTCCCCGCCTACTACAGCACATCTGACCTTGATTTCCTGGATCTGTCTTCTCCATCCATGCTCATCCACTCAGCGTCTTCACTAGCCCCTGCATGTATTCAGTCCTGCCACCAGGCTTTTGCTCACATGGTTGCTGACGAATAAGCCTTTCCATGCAAACGTAGTTTGTCACCTCCCATCCTTTCACATCTCATTCTCCCCCTGTTGCTCTAGGAGGCTCACTTTAACCATGTGGCATACCCTGACCTCCCCCTCCTGAATGCCACTGGTACTTAAACTTCACAACTTAGTGCTTGATTATGCAGCATCATGCAGTGAGCATTTGTTGAGGCTGCTCTGTGTACCAGACCCTGTTGGGGGTCTGGGGACATAGATGAGTCAGACCTGGTCTCCTCGAGGAGCTCGAGGTGGAAACCAGACATGTGTAAGCAGGGAGCTAAGTGTTGGAGCCTGGTGAGTGTGGATGCTGTGACTGCACAGAAGAGAGACACTTAGGCCAATCTGGGGGAGGGTTTGGCTGTCCGGGGAAGGCCTTTAAGGTTAGCACTTGAAGAGGATATGCAAAGGACGGGTAGAAGTTAGCCAAGGAGACCAGCATTCATGCCAGGTGGAGGGT
This sequence comes from Condylura cristata, assembly GCF_000260355.1. Lineage (NCBI taxonomy): Eukaryota > Metazoa > Chordata > Mammalia > Eulipotyphla > Talpidae > Condylura > Condylura cristata. The sequence continues at coordinate 452,195 of NW_004567154.1, read as the reverse complement.
CAAGAAGACAGGTGGGAGTGGGGGCGGGTGGGATGGACCTCCAGCTAGTTTGGTGGGCGTGGTTAGAACCTAGGGCAGCTTTAGCTCCAATTCCAGAGAGGACCATGTCTTCTCTTGGTTCTACAGGCTCCTGGGTCACAGGGCTGGACACAGAGGGCTCAGTTGGTATACTAACATTAGGGGTTCAGGCAACATTTAGACCTGGGCTTCTTAGTCTCTTCTTAGTCTTCTTAGACATGGAGGGGGAATTTGGCCTATGTGATGGGTCCTTGGGCTCTTCCACCCCACGTTGCAGTCCCTCCCTGCCCCTATCAGTGTCAGCTCACTTACTGGTTCCCTCCCAGCTACAAGCCAGCCCCCTTCTTCGTCCTGGATGAGATCGATGCTGCCCTGGATAACACCAACATTGGCAAGGTGGGTGCAAGGAAAGGGGGCCCCGGGAGGGAGGCCCCCAGGATGGGGCTGGGTTTCAGGGTCCAACTCCTAAATGTGCCTTAGCCGTTCCTGCTGCCTGCTCTCTGTGCCCGGGAGGCTGGGCCCAGGTTCATCCGCACTGTGCTAGTTAGTGTCCTCTTCTCAGCCTTTATTCCCTGCAACCTCAGTCCTCCAGTCCACCCCCTGTACCTCTGGTTTTGACTGGAAAATACAAGGGAGTGTTAAGACTTCAGCCCTGCTAAATGCCTGGCGGCCCCTCCCACAGGTGGCAAATTACATCAAGGAGCAGTCGACGTGCAACTTCCAGGCCATTGTCATTTCTCTCAAGGAGGAGTTCTACACCAAGGCTGAGAGCCTCATTGGAGTCTACCCTGAGGTAGGGCAGGCCTGACTCAGAAGCCAGTCTCACTTCCTGCTGACTCCCCAGGGCAGGAAGGGAAGGCTGCCGTGGAGGGGCATGGGAGTGGGGGAGCATAGGAAGACAGGTCCTGAGCAACCATCTGGGCTTGTTGGACCCCTGCCCTGGAGATTGTTGGCTATTCAGCCCAGCTGGGCAGTGCCATTGCATTTGGGGACAGGTGTAAGGCCAGGTAGAGGCAGCCAGACAGCAAGAGAAGAGGAGAGTACAGAGGTAGGCAGGAAGAGAAGGCACATGGGACTGAGCACACCTCTCACAGCCAGAGAGAACCGCAATCTGGGCTTTGGGCAGGTATGTAGGAAGGAGGGTTTGAGGCCCCCCAGTCTTGGGGTGCTAGACCCCTTTTAATTCTCTCCTTACAATTTTTTCTTTTTCTCCCTCCTCCTTCAGCAAGGGGACTGTGTGATCAGCAAAGTCCTGACCTTCGACCTCACCAAGTACCCAGATGCCAACCCCAACCCCAATGAGCAGTAGCAATAGTTCTGCCCACCCTGTCTGTATCCCTAAGCTGTCCCTCTCCCAATCTCTGGGTAGTTGGTTCTCAACCTTCCCTAACCTCCTGTCCCCATTTGGTATAGTCATGGGATTCAGGCTGTCAAGCATGAAGAGGAACAGTGGTGATGTTAGTTCTGAAGCAAAATTTCCTGAGCTACAGGGAGCATCCTGGTCTCTGGAAGGTGCTGAGCTGAACTAAGCTGACCAGGGCCATCTGTTCATTCTTCTCTTCCCCCATCTTGGACCTTCCTTTCATCATCTATAGTCATGGGTCCCTTGGGCCCTCTTGCATTTTTGCTTGTGTATGGGTATGCATGTGTGTCTATGTGTGCATGTGGATGTGTTTGCAAACTAATAAAGATGTTGGAGACCCGTTTTAGAAGGAGCCTAGGTGAATTTGATTCCAAGAGAGCTTAATATGACAGCACCCCAGAGCTGAGCAAAAGTATTTAGGACCTCAGAGGAGGGAGGCAGTTATGTGAAACTATCCTCATTCACTTATTTTGTTTTCATTTGTGTTTTCACACAATACTGAACACCCTTTCATTCATGAGGCTCTATGCTAGAAATACTGAATCAGGCATGATCCCTACCCTCCTAAGGAGATGCCATGAGTTTGTGAGTTCCCATGGTTAGCTGAATGTCGTGTATAGACAATTTGAGAAGAGGACGATCACCTCCAGGCTTCCTGGAGAAGGTCACATTTGAGCTGGACCTAAACAAATTGGTAGGATTTGGTCAGGCACTAGGAACAGAGCCTTAGCTCTGGGGATAGGCAGTGTGGGTTCTAGTCCCATTTTTTTAAAACCACTTACTAGTTGTTTGACATGGGCAAGTCATTTGACCGTTCTGTGCCTCAGTTTCCTCATCTGTAAAATGGGGTGAACAATATTACCTACCTCATAGGATTTAATGATGTCAAGCTCTTCACTGTAGGCCTTATCGATGCTTGGAGTCCACTAAGTGCTAACCCTCAGAATATAAACCTTCTCATGCCTGGATGCCTGAGGGCTTCTGATCCAGTTGCTAGAGATGAAAGGAGCCTCCAAATCTGGGAGATGTTGAATGCCTTGGTTATTGGAAAACAGGGCACTGGTATGGGTTTTTCCCTGGCAAGTGGAGGGCCTAAGGAAGCTTATTAACTTCAGCCATGTACCAGGTGCCTGAGCCCCTGAGGAATTAAGGGAGAGGTAGCCTGAGCCACAGTTTGACTGAAAGTGTGTGATGTTCCCTTTTGGAAACCAATTTACTTAGCTGTAGGCAGCGCAGAGGCCACTCAGCCTCCTGCCATGAGGTCAGCCTTTGCTCATTCTCATGCACTGTCAGATCTTCTCCCTTTCCTAATGTGTATACGACATTTTTGTGTTGTTTTTTTTTTTTTAAGTGAAGCAGTTTTAATTAGCCAGGTAACACATGAATTCTATTCATTTTTTTCTTTTTTCATTCTTTTTACTTCAGTCTTTTTAAGAAATCAGATTGTTAGAAGTAAAGCTAGCTTCATTCGACTACCATTCTCCCTCCCTTAACTGTTATCATATTTGTTGTGGCTCCATCTAGACTGTAAGACATTAACATGTGTAAGTTCATTGAAAATGCTGCGTGTCTAATGCAAATGGTACATTGAATTGTTCTGCAATTTGCTTTCTTTGCTTAATGCTTCTGAAATCTATGCATCTTGCTCAGTGTAGATTGACTCCATCCATTGTACTTACTGTATGGGTTGCTGTCATATGCCTTTACCAGGTCTTATCCACTTCTCTTGTGATAGACAGTAAATCTGTTTTTGGTTTTTGCAGTGCCAAATGACACACAGGCGCTCAGGTGTGCACACAAGTGTGCAGCCACATGGGTGTGTGTGTATGTGTATGTTTGTGTAAGTTCACCTAGGCTTGATTCCTAGAAGTTGAATTGCAGAGTCATAGGATATTTTATATTTTTGTTTTTGATAGTTCCAAATTGCCCTCTTATACTACTTATGTGGTATTTTTCTTGAGGTTGTCCTAGGTTTAACATTATCTACTTCAGTTTCAGCTTAAGTAGTGATACCCGTGATGTGCTGATTATGTATTTTCCTAATACATAGTAAAAGGCATAATCTCAAAACAAAATAAATTTGTCTGTATTCAACCAAAGAAGTCACATACTACCAGTGGTATGTGTGTTGCAGTTTGGGAAATGCTGACATATATAAAGGGACACACTTTAGAAGTTATTCTGGTTCAAAAGCTAGATGTAGCAACTTAAACTTGTTAGTTCATCTTTCAGAGACTCAGTTTCCTCATGTAAAAAAAAATTAAAAAAGGAGAGAGACTTTCCTGGTGGCTCAAGGGTTAAAAGTCTCAGCACTGTCAAGCTGTTTCCAGCCACTGCAGCATAAGTTCGATCCCTAGCCACAGAGCTGATAGAAGGCATAGCAGACCTCTCCTGTCTTACCCACTGCTCCTCTAAGCAGTGTATTTTAACAGATCCACCTGTTCTACTCTGTCTCTCATGAATCCTCTCACACTCCTTTTCCCTAACCTCTGGCACACCCAGTTCTTGTATACATAAATAAAGTAAATCTCTAAAAGCATATATGCCAGCCTTGTAGCAGTATAGATGAAATGCAATGTATTTGAAGCAATTTAGGTTGGCACCCTAAAAGGTGGTGAATGCTATTCTCCACATTTTAGAAATAAGGAAACTGAGGTCCAGGAAGCTTAGGGTGACCCAGCTACCAGATAATGGGATTTAAGCTCAAGCCTTCGATTCAGTCTTGTACTTTTACCACTATAAGGAGTGGTTATCAACTTGGATTTGTACCACAGGATCACTAGTGAGGTCTTTTTCCTGTTTAAAAAAGTAATATATATGCAGGTTAAAGAATGCAGTCGCACAGCAGGGCTTATAATGAAAAGCAGCAGCTCCCCTGTTACATCCCCACATCCGAAGGCTACAGAGCTCTTTGTGCTGGTTTCACCTCTGGAATGTAATTCAGTAGGTGTGGATGGTAATTTGAGTTACTAATCCCTACCTCACAGAATAGAAGGGGTTACTATTAGATGCCTGGGCTGATGCCCTGGCACACAGGAACATGAGTGCTACAAAAGACTGTAGTCCTGAGGATGAGAGAGTTGAGATGATTTGTCCGAGATTCCCATGGGTTCAGTGCCAGAACCTAGACTTCAATGAGAATCTCCTTCATGCCTACCCAGTGTTGAGCCTTTATGCTAGCATCACAAAGTAATGCAAGTTCAGTGAAGGCTACTGTCACAGGACAGCAGACACCATGGTGTATTTCCAAGAGCAGGCAGGATCCAAGTAAAATCCTCGGCTGTTTTGGAGGGCATTACGTTGATACCCTTATACTCTGGACCATGTAACCATGGTCTAAGGAGTCAAGTTGTACTCTACAGTAGTGTCTGCTGTTAGTTGGGCATGTTACTCTGGGAATATGGTGCTGTGTAGCAGGGACATAAACACAAGTCAGGTATTACCCTGCTTATGAGCAGTTCACTTTGGGGGAGGTAATTCGTAAAACAGCTGACGACTGTACAAGTGATCAGCGTTCTGGAAAAAGGAGGGAGATTTAACTTAGGTAGCAGTTCAGGGAAGATACCCTTGGGCTGAGTGGCACCCAATCTGAGTCTTGAGGAACTGGTAGCTATTGGCCATTTGAAGAAGTGGAAGGACTTTCCAGGTAGTAGGAGCAGTATATACAAATACATGAAGACAAAAACAGCAAAGAAATTCAGAAGTACTAAAGCTGGGGTTCGGGAAGAGGGGCAAAATGAAGGTGGGTGGTGGTCAGAAACCAGACTGGGAAAGGGTCCTGAGAGCCTGGCTGCAGAGTTCAGATTTGCCTCAAGGGGCAATGTAGTTCCCAAACTGGCTGTGTACCAAAAAGGTGGGACATCCCAGGCCACAACTTCTAAGAATTCAATTCCTGTAACTCAGGTTGGGGCCTTAGGCTCTGGACTGCTTACAAAGGTCAGCATAGGACTTTAGGTTGCAGCTGGGTTTGGGAACTAGCCAGAGGTCATGCAGGAGCCACAGAATGGTCTCAAGCAGAAGTGATTCTGGACCAGATGTAAATAACCCTCTTTCTAGCCAGTCAGTGTGGGAATGGATTAGGGTAGATATTAATGCTGTTTGCTCCCAGACCTGTAGTTTCCCTGTTTTACTTCTTATAGTATATTACATTTGCTTGTTTTTGTCTCTGAATAAGCTATAAGCATGTAAAAGGGTGGGCCTAGGGTTATCTTGCTACTGGTATGTATATCCCCAGCAAAAAGTACAGTGCCTGACAAAACAGGCAGCCAATAAATTATTGAATGAATGCATGTATATGTGAGGGAGAGGATGGAGACAAAGAGATTAGCTAGGAAACTTGAAAAGACCAGGAGGCCTGCTATAGGGTGAGGGCAGTCAGAATAGATTGCCACTGGTAAGATGTGAGCTGTTAAGGGAAGATGAACTGGACATGGTGATTGCTTATTGGATGTGCAGGGTGACTGAGGATAGAATGAGTACCCATTAATAGCCAAGATTCCACCCTATTCCCATTTTCCTTTCTCATCCATCTGAATCCAAATCTTCCAGTGTCAGGAGCTGGAATTCCTCAAGTGAGTTAAATGTGTGCTGTGTGGTCTCTCCTCCTCCCAACCATTGATTCATCCATCCAGTTCAATAAATCTTGGCTAATATAACTGAGCACCTCCTGTGTGCAGCAAGGCTCTTCCAAGCCAGGATCTGACTCCCTCTTTCCTACCTCAAGAGAGATTGTCGAGGGCTTCCCCAGGTTAGAGTCACATCCCTTATACAGTAACTTAAAAGTGAGATGCCCAGATGTCAGACTTGTAAGGGAACTTACAGACTTTGTCCAACCCCCTCCTGAGGCCCTGGAGGGGAAGAAATTTGCCCAACATCCCACCACTAAGAATAGGAACCTAAGTTCCCTTCCTTTATCACCCCAAGATCCTTGATCTCTCCCATTACAGATCAGGACAAGTAGAGGTGGCCAGGGAGTCTTAGGTTGAGCCTTGAAGGTCGATGTACTGGACAGGCCACACAAGAAGCTTGCCAATTACACTGCCCCCTTCTAGAAGCCTTCAGCAAACCTACCATGCCCACAGTTCTTTCTTAGGAGTTTCTTAAGCATGAGTTGCCATGCTCTGTACCATGTGACCTCAATTCTGACCACCGACGGTTAGTTTGGGATAGTATCTGACTTGAGGACAGCCCTCCAGGCTGGCCAGTGGCCTAGTTGGTAGACTGATGTAAAAGTCTGCCTCATCGGGCTCACCTGTATTGAATGGCGAATGTATGAAACAGATCCTTTTTCAGGGAGACTGTGAGGTGTTCAGAAGAAATGAACAGTTAATTATAATTTAAAGTGGTAAAGGTGGTAAATGAGGGTGCCAGGAACTAAGCAGCAAAAACAAGAAGAAAGCTGCAGAAACCTTGAGACGTTTGTATCATGAGATTGTGGGACCGCAAGGCAGCAGAAACCATGAAGCAGTAAGACAGCAATGGGCCAAAAGGACACAGAAGCCATGAAGCAATAGGAGCCACGATGTAGCAAAAGCCACAAGGAGCAGAAACCAGGAGACAACCCTGAATCTGAGATCCATGAAGCAGCAGAAGGCTTGAACAGAAACGATCCATGAGGCAGCAGAATGAGACTGCAAGAGCCACAAGGTAGCTGGAACTGCGTGGCAGCAAGGCAACAGGAACGGAAGCAGCAAGAATGACAGACACGAAAAAGTGACAACACAGAAAAGCCCTGGATTCCTAGGAACCGAAGCCCCAACAGCCAGGATGCTGCAGGAGCCAGGAGGCCATGAAGGCCATGGGCTAGTGAGGAGGCGAGTATAGAGAAGGGTGTAAATAGCAAGAGGAGTATAAATACAGCCAGAAAGAAGTTGAGTCACTGTTTTTGGGAAGCACTAGAGAAGGGAGCAACAGATGCCTGCAGCTGAGGGGGTGACAAGATAAGCCAGGCTCTAGAGCTGCTTTGGATCGTGAACCATTTTCAAGTTTCTGTTCTTCCATGAGGCTGCCTGTGTAGCTGTTTTTGTCTTCCTTATTTCCCTGTGAATGCTTCAATAAATCTCCATCACTAACCCGAGTGTGTCTGTTCCTTGTAATCTTGAAGAGGTTAATGTGGTGTGACTTGAGATGGGGAAGAGCAGTCTTCAGGTAGGTTGGAACTAAGGCACAAAGGTGTGGAATTTGCTCACCTCTTTTCTCTCATTCCCTCACTAGCACAGATACTTCTTATTCATTTGTGTACTGACTTATTTTTCACATTCATCTATTATTATTCACTTATTTATGCATGTCATTCATTTGCTTATTACTCATTTGTGCATTTGTTCCTTTCTTGTACTCACCACTTTGCCATCAGTTTGTTAAGTTCCTGTTTGTTGAGTTCCTGTTGTGTGTCAGGCTCTGCTAGGTTGAACTTCAGGAGCTCACTAATTGGGGACTCAGGTAAACAGGGCACCAAGTGACATAACAAGTGTAGTTGAGGCAGGGTGAGAATATAGAAAATATTGGATGTTCTTTCTGGGGTGCAACAGTAGGGAGAGAATACTCAGGAAAGCTTTTGTAGAGAAGGGGGCACTGAATTTTGAAGGAAGAGTTGGTACTTACTTACATGTGAAAAGGGAAAGAACATTCCAAGCATAGAAGCTGTGTAAATAGTAGACTTTGTGGAGAATAGGCATTGTTCCTCAGCAGTGGGAGAAGTGGCAGAAACCAGCCCATATCAAACTTAGTTTTGACCCACTCTGCTATAGGAATATTTGAAGCAAGGGAGACAGATTGACAATTTAGGAAGCTCACTTGGTAGCTAGTGTGTAAGATGATTAAAGGCATGAAGCACTGACATAAGGTACTTGAAAGGGTAAGCATCAGAATCATGAAGACTTGGGAATCTGAGGAGGGAGAGAAGTTCTACAAAGAGACTAAAGACTGGGAGGAGGTGAAATTTGAGCTAAACCTTGAAGAATAGGGAGGATTCTAATTTGTGGGGATGAGAAAGGGCTTTCCAAACCTCGGACAGGGAAACAAGGAGGTGGGTGTAAATTGGCAAGTTTGGGGTTACACTCCATTTTGAACTGGAGCAGAGCTACCTGTAAGGGAGATGGAGGAAGGGGAAGACAGGCTGCAACGGGTTCCTAAAGTGTGTTCTATTCTGTAGTTTGCAGGGAGAAGGGAATGGGGGGGAGGAGTTATGTGGTAGACAGAAGGTTCTTGTGTGTACCTTGAAAAAGATGTTCACTTTTTTCAAACTTATTTTATATTTAATATAATAGTTCATTAATAATACAATAGTTTATTTTTACATCATTTTGTGCCTTTTTCCATCTCAGTTGTAATCTCCATGGGCTTCCCATCACCAAATCGCCCATGTGCCATCACCATAGTCCAGTGCACTTCCCCCCTACCCTATTTTTTATTCCATTCCCCACTGCACCCCCGTAAAATGTCTGGTATATAATTGTTCATTATTATATTATCATTTTCCCCCCTGGTCCTTTATGCTCCTGTTGTGAGTTTTCACTGGTATTTTTCTTTTTCTTTCTGGCTTATTTCACTAAGTATGATTCCTTCCAGCTCCATCCATGTTGTTACAAAAGGCATGAGTTTATCTTTGATTGCTGAGTAATATTCCAGTATGTATATGTGCCACAGAAAAAGATGTTCGTTTTAAAATAGATGCATACTTTTAAAAAAAACATCAGTAAGCTCCTATCAGTGCAAAAGGACATGAAAAGCAAATTTTGCTCCATACACTCATTTAGAATAAATCACTTTTAGTTATTTCTTCTGATTGTTATCTCCATAACTAAATAATATGCTATGTGAATACTGGTCATTTATTAATTTCAGACATTACCTGTTGGTGTCCTGTTAGGACAGATGAAGATCTTAGTTATACTAATTTCAACTATTGTCTTTCCTACTTCTAATATAATTTAGTTTATTAGATAATGCTGTAAATTCAAGTAACATCTTTGAGACAGTATTTCTCAACTAGAACTTCGTTAGATGAGAGTATCTTTTCCTTTTGTCCTTTTCCCTGTCAACTATCCAACTCCCATCATCTGATCTTTTATGTTGTCAGTTGGATTCTGTAATCATGATTAAGTATGTCGTGTTTTGTCTGTCATTTGAAATTTTAATTCTGAAAGTTGAAAAACAATTATATTAATATGACTAATTGTTCAGTGCAGAGCCAATTCATGTACTTACATAAATAACTTTTTCATGTAGCAGTTGTTCATTTTTCTTGACTTTTCTAATAATTTTTCCCTTTCACTATTTACCATATATTCCATTTTTTCTTTTCCAAATCTCTCGTACACTTAAGTACTAAGTTCATTTCCCCCGTTCCATGCCAAGAGACGTTTTTAGAGTCCTCCATCCTCTCTCAAATTTGGACTGGTTGCTCTCTAGTCAGGATGCGCGACTGTCATTTTTTGACTTTGCTGCACTACTCTCCTTGGCTATATCCACTATTGACTGTTTCATAGGGGTTTGGTTTTGTTTTCCATTATTTTGATGATTCACATCCTTAGTAACTTTCTCAGAAAGGTTTTATCTTGTATGCCTGAGTCTTTGTATGTCTGAAAATCTCTTTATTTACATCCTTACATTTGGCTACAGTGTTTAAGGTTTAACATTTTCCTACAGAATTTTGAAAGCATTGCTCCTCTTCTAGTACCCAGTTTTGATAAGAGTGATGTCAATCTTAGTTTCATTGCTTTTAGATAACTATTCCCATCTCTTTTTTTTTTTCTTTCCTCCTGGAACCTGGTTGTTATATTTTTGTTATGATCTCAGGGATCATTAAGGTTTTTTTCATTCCCTCTATACCCCACCCTGCCCTACCCCTGTTGATTTTCTGTTTTCCTTATTAGGTAATTCCTGTTCTGTTTTCAAGTTCATCCATTTTTACAGCTGTCCTGTCTGGTTTACTGTTAGCCCATCCATTGAGGTTTCTGTGTAGGTTATTGTAATTTTTAGTCCTAAAATTACCATTTGGTTCTTCTCCATATCTTTTATTTCTTTGGTGATTGTTTCTATTTTTTTATATGTTTTAAGCATGTTCCTAATTGTACCTTGAGGCATTTTTATGATTGCTCTTTAAAAACTCTTCTCCAGGTGTTGCAGTCTAATGAGTATCTTTTTTTCATTGAAGTTGAGATATTTTTGGCTCTTCTATGGTGAGTGATTTTCTATCGAAACTGTATATTTAGGTATTATGAGGCTCTAGATTTCACTTAGAGGTTCTATTTTAGCTTGCCTCCTCAGACATCCATCTTGCAGTGAAAGGGGGCCACTGCTTTGTTATTGCCAGGTGGGCACAAAGTCCAGGACTTGCACTCAGTCACTATTGATACCCTAGTGGGAGATTTCCTTATTAATCCTGAGTGGGGAGATGGGAGTTCTGGCTCCACACTCTTAACTCCTCTGACACTAGCCCAGTGGGAAGGGAAAGCAGTGACTCTTTACAGCCAATGAGAGTGGCAGTCTTGAGTTGCTCACTTGGCCTTTGCTGGGGGGTGGGGGATATGGTTTCTTCCATGGTGTTTGACTGGAGTCGAGTGTTTATTATAATTGTCACCTTCTCCAACACCAAGTTGGGTATATGAAGCAAAAAGCAAACCCAGGGAATTCACCACCAACCATGTCACTACTCTGCTGCTGAGTTCCCTAGCAAATTTGCCTTCTCTACCTCTCAGAGTCTTCTTTGTAAATAAATACATATGTATTTAAATATATACTTTATAATGTCCTAGGATTTTAGCTATACTTGGTGGGAAGAATAGAGAAAAGTACTTCTCCATCTTCCTTCTTTAAATAGTTTTTAAACTGTATATTTTTGGTCAGAAATTTCATGTGTTTAGGTTTTGAGTTTGTTTGGTTTATTTTAATTCTTCATGCTGGTCATTGGTTAGATTCCTTACTTGTGAAATTCTTTAACCGGGAAGATTCTCTTTTATTATTTCTTTGATAAGTTCCTCTCTTTTATTTTCTTTCTCTCCTTAAATTGGATGTTAAACCTTCTAGATTGATCTTTTGTAGTTTTGAATCTGCTCCCTTCCTGTTCTAGCCCTGTCCTCTTTTGATTCTGTTTACATTCTGAGAAGATTGAACTTCACCTTCCAATTTTTCTATTACATTTCTGTTCATTTTGATCATCACATTTTTAAATCTGTAAATACACATTCACATTCTTTTTTTCTTAACATCCTACTCTTGTTTAATGGATGTGCAAGTTTCTAGAATCTCTTTAAAATAGATTCCTACTATTCTTTGGAGTATCTATTTCCTTTGGGATTCACTTCCCCCTGATTGCTTATCATTTTTCATTTTTTAACCTTTTCTCAAATTCCTGGTGACTCAAGGTTGTTTACTCATATTTAAGAATGTAGCAGTAGAAATCTGATTGGAAGCTCTGTGTATGGGGGACAGGGCTAGGTGACTGACAATCTGCCTTTAGGGTGAGTGGAGGACAATTGACTGTAATGCTGTAGAATCCTTGAATACCAGAATGCAAAGATCTTTTCTCTGAGGTTGTCCAGTTTCCTTTCATAAGAACCCTCTGGTTTTTGCCAAATGGTAGATATCTGGCTGCTGTGAATTGTGCAAATGGGAGCATTGGTGTTTCGATATATAACCTTCCAATTAATCTCCCTGTTTTCAGCCCCAACATCTCACTCCTACTTTACATCATACCTAGCATGATTAAGACTCAAGACACTCTAGGCTTCTACAGAGAAAGAGCAGCTCCTTCCACGGAGGGGATCATCTCCATGCATACTCCAGGCTGCGGCTTCCTATATCATGCTTCATCAATCACCATTCTTCCATTGACTTCCTATCTTCCAGAAATTTGTTGAAAGTTCTCTTGTGGATGGACCTGCTCCTAGTCTCTCCATCATTGTGTTTTTATACCTTTTTTAATTCCTTTACTGTCATTTTAGCAGGGTCTCAGGTGGGAGTGGAGATAAACACATGGTAAGTCTGCCATCTTGACCTGGAAATCTACTAGTCTACTTATAATGGGTTTTTTTCCTGATAATTATCTTCATATCTCTAAATAATATACAGATATTCTATTAATCACTTTGGGACACTGTTGACTTCCTGCTATCTATACCACTGAACTTTCCGCCTCCCATGCCCCCAATATAGCCATATCATGAATTATGTATCCTCTGTTCCTTACCTTTACCTCTTTAAATAACAGACTTATACACCCTCTTTCTATCTCATCTTCTGTCATTTGTACTTTCACTTTTATATTAACAAGGTTAATAATATATATTTCTGTTCTGTGCCCATCACTAAGCCATTCATACTTTACCATTCGAAAAGTTTAAAGTCAACAAAATGTTTTGTATTTTTATGATTATGTGAATATTATTCCCCGGAACTCCAATTCATTTACATTTCTTAAAGTTTTTTTTCCCTTGGAGTTTCTAATTGCCTTTCTTTTTTTTTTTCCATACACTGTCTGACTTTATCCCCTTCGTAAGTTGTTCCAAATTCTCAAGGAAAGTATAAAATCATTTGAATCCCCTTTTTCCCCAGATACCTTCCTCCTGGAGCCCTCCGCCTTCCTGCTCCAATTTGGACTGATTGCTCTATAGGCCTGCGGCACAACTGTCATCCTGGGACGTCCCTTCATTACTCTTCTGGGTTGGACCCAATCTTTCCTGGACCCCAATATCTTCCTCTTTCTTAGTTTACTCCTTTGTAGTGGACTTTGGTGGTGGTTCTCTAACATCCATTATATTCCTCTCCCATTTTATAACAGCTATAAAATTTGAGTGGGATTGACCCTACTGCTATCTCTAGGTATAATAGGCCTTTATTAGTATAAATTGATCTGAGTAACACCATCCCCCCTTCCACAGCGATGATTGGTTCAGGGATGACTCAATCACATTGAGACTTAGTACTTTTGTTCAGTGTTTGAGGAAAGAGGTAGCCCGTCTTTCTTGGATATGAACAAAGAAACAAGTAACCTGGTTACTGACGATATCCATCTTGTGAATATGTGAAATACCTACCAGTGGATGGAGCTGACGAAGGTGGCAGAGCGGAGAGAATTACAGAGAAATAACCATATTCCTCCTGATACCACACCTGAAGTCTTCCCTGCTTATGGACTTCTCATTTAAATAAGCCAATAAATTGCATTTATTATTCAAGCCAGTTTGAGTTGGGTTTTATTGTTCCGGAATGCATTTTAACATCTGCTTCTTGCTGGATCACTTTAGAGTACAAACTAGTACATTTCAGTTGCACAAGGCATTATGGTAGGTGGATACATTTTTTTTTTAAGTGAAATGTTAGACAATCAAAGAAGTATACTTTTGTGGCAGCCTCACAACTAAATCCCCATCCTGTTTTGGAAGATTCCTCCCTCCCTAGGTGAGTCTTGGTGGAAGTTAGGACCTCAGTTCCTACTATAGAAACTAAAGATGATCAGATATAATTTCCCTGCTCACCAGGCAGCAAGGACTGAATATACTTGTTCATGGCTTGGAACTCAGGGTCATCAACACACAGGAATACACAAAATTAACAGAGTGATCATAGATTAGGAGACTAAATTATAATGTGCAAAGCTGACAAAATAATAACTAGAAAATGAAGATAGTAAACCCAACAGGAAAATCTGCTGAGAATATGAAGAGTAATTAGCGTAAGGAGAAATGACTATATTAAGAGATTTTCATCTATGCTAGTAATTAGAGAATTGAAGATTAAAATGACACGGAGAAATCACTATAGGAATGGCAACATGTAGAAAGTCAGGTTTTATCTAGTGTCTATGACAAGGGAAGGGAAAGGAAAAACAGGAGGAAGTGTAAACTAATAGAGGTATCCCAGAGAATAATTTGACAGTATCTGATGAAACTATGTACAGTCTAACCCAGCAATCACTCCTGGGTATGTATTCCCAAGAAATTCTCCCACAGGTCCTTAAAGAAGGATAATTGAGGTCATTTGTTGCAGTGTTGTTTATGTTTGTGAACTGGGAGCAAGCAGCCCAGGTTTCTACAACACTGGGACTGGATAAGCTAACGGGACAGAATATAGAACCATAAAAATTACAGCTACATATACTACATATATAGGCCTCCAAAAACTAGCATTGAGTGGAAAAGGTTAAAAATGAGATTTACAGCACCCTATACTTTGTGTAAATGTAAAACTATTTTCCTGGATATGATGTAAGTAATAACGTGGAAGATGAAGAGTGAATTGTAAGGGTGTATATGTGTGTGTATACAGCCCTGAACATACACTTCTGGATTCAGGGATGATCCAGTCACATTGAGACTTAGTACTTTTGTTCAGTGTTTGAGGGAAGAGGTTGCCTGTCTTCCCTTGGATGTGAACAAAGAAACATGTAACCTGGTTACTGTTGATAGCCAGTCATCAGTGGTCAGGAGAGTAGGAGAGGGTTGGGGATGGGGTGGGGGGGGGGAGAATAATACAGTGAGATGAAGCAAAAGAAGAGCCTTGAATGAACTAATGAAAATATGCCATGGATTAAAGACGGATTAGCAAAATCCCAAAGGCAACCATAAAAAAGCAAATGGGAGGATGGTAGTGTTCAGCTGCAGTCACGTGTGATCGTAAGATGACATCTAGGGCTTTTGGCAGTGGGGGCAACGGTTCCAGCAGCAGCCTTCTAGCCTGCCAGTTCCTGGTGCTGTGGCTCTTCCTGCCTGATTCTTCAGACTTGTGAGTTAGGTAATAAACTTGCAATAAATCCCTTTTCTACTTAATTAGAGTCAGTTTCTGTCGCTTACATCCAAGAATCCTGACCAATGCATTACACATTTTGTTGGATAATAATTTCTCCCCCAAATAACTTATTCAGAAAGGTAAATTTGGGCATCTTTGCATGTCTGAAAATGTAGCATTAGCTTTATATTTGAATAATAGTTTGTCTTTTGAATTCTATGTTAAAAAATTTTTTCCGGGGCCCTCCTTGGTGGTGCAATGTGTTAAAGCGCAGCACTGCAAGCTAGCAGCAGCAGTGTGAGTTCGATTCCCAGCCCCGGAGGTGATCCACATGACACAACAGACCCCTCCTGACACATCCGCTGCTACCCTCAACAGTGTACTTCATCGATCTGCCTGTATCCCAGTTCTGTATGCATAAATAAATGAATCTTAAAAATTTTTTTTTCCTCAGAATTTTGAAGATGTTGCTTTTACCATATCGTGTTGCTGATTAGAAGTTGGGTGCTAATTTTATTTTCATTCCTTTGTTGGTGATCTGTTTTCCCCACCTCTCAAAGCTTACATATTTTCTCATAATTTGTGTTTTGAAATATCACAATGATGTGCCCAGAAATGTGTTTTGTGATGGTTGGGCCCTTTCAAACTGAAGATTCATATCCCTGTCCTCTAAGCAATTGCTGTTTTATTTCTTTGCTGATTTTCTTTATTTTCTCTGTTCTCTCTTTCAAATACTATTAGTTGGAGTTTTGGTTTCCTGGATAATTGTCCTTTAATTTTCTCTCATATTTTCCATGTTTTTATTATTCTGTACTCTAGGACATATTCTTGTCTTTATTGACTTTTATTTTGACAGTCATTGTTAATTTCTAAGTATTCTTTTTTAAAAAAGATTTTACTTATGTATGCATACAAGAACTGGGTGTAGGCCAGAGGTGTGGGGTGGGGTGAGAGGATTCACCAGAGACAGATTGGAGAACATAACAGGCAGATTGACTGAGATACACTGCTGAGGGGAGGAACAGGTGGGTCAGGAGATGTCCTGCCACGCCATGTGGGTCAGCTCCCTGACGAGGGATGGAACTCATGCCACAGAAGGTGTCTTTTTCATAGCATCATTTTGAAAAGTGAATACAGTATCTCCTGTGTACACTGTGCTTAATAGCCCTTTCCTAGTCTTTGGGATGACATGATAATTAACAGAGAGGAAATTTGTCGATGGATACTAGATATGAACTCTCCAAGGGTATAGCAACTTGAAGAGGCTGCTTACTGACTGTCCCTTTCCTTTGTCCCCTAACCTAATACCATGTGTGTGTAAACCAGCTGGATGGTTTATGGTCATATGCTCCCTACCTGGAGTCAAGGTCTCTAGTTCTTGCCTTGACATCAGAGAGAGGAGGTCACTGTTGTAGTCACCACTTCTTTTGTTTTTTCCCTCTCTTCAAAGACTTATTGATTTATGCACACAAGAACGGGAGCACAGGCCAGAGGTGCAGGGTGGGGAGGAGGGGATTCACCAGAGACAGTGGGAAAGAGAAAGGCAGATCACCTGAAACACAATGTTGAAGGGGGCAACGGGCAGGTCAGGAGAGGTCCGCCATGACATGCGGCTCACCTTCCCGGGTCGGGGATTGAACTCATGCCGCTGTGGCTTGTGGCCACAGACAGCTTCACAGCACTGTGCTTCAACCCATTGCACCACCAGGGAGGGCCCTCTGGTCCCCATTTCTAAACCAGTTGTGTTTCCTGCATATCATTCTGCATATTCATTTATTTTCTGGGACATTCTCACTGCCTCCCACGGTGGTGACCTGTTCTCCATGGTCCACATGAGAAATAACAATCACCAGTACATTTCACAAAGTGGGTTGTTTTTTAATGTTAAATAACAATATTTTTACTGGAAATAGCAATCCAGTCTAGTTCCTTTTTATAGTCTTTTTGCCAACAAGAGTCAATAGCAAGTCAATTCGCCTATCTCTTGGTGTGGTCCAAACTGAGTATCTTTTATGGGCAAAAGCCTGAGAAGAAATATGCACACACGTTTCTCAAAACCAATTTTTAGAGACACTACATCATAAATCAATGCTTAGGATGAATTAACTCAGTGGAAGCAAGATATTGTTAAAGCATACCTAAATTATGTCACTACACAGAATACTTAACATTTTAATCAGAGTGGATAATATTTGCTCAGTGCTTACTTTGTGCCAGGCACTTGAATTACCTTCATTTCATAAAGAAGAAAAGTGAAGCTCTCAGGTGTCACTCGTCGAGAGCCACAGTGCTAATAAGTGACACAGTAAATCGCACCAAGATTGTCTACCACAGCCAACCAACATGTAACGGCAACGGAGCGCAATATTGGTCTCCAGCAGCCACATTCAGATTAATGGCGATAGCAGTTTTCTCTAAGAGTTCGTGGATACCTGAGATACCTCAGTTTAAATAAAGAGCCTATTCTGGTAAGTTTGCTTCCAAGGTGAATTGATATCTTTTCCTCAAGAGAAAGAAAACCACTACCAGCTTTTATTTTTTTCATACAAACCATAACAGCATTTCTTCATCATTTCTCATCAAACCATTACATATAGATAAAAAAATAAATAGTGCTAAAGAGCTGATAACAAACCCCAGGAATATCCTGTCCCACTCCTTCCCACTGCAAGTCCTGCTTCCTGGAGGCAACTGCTTAAATATTTTTGCTGATTTTGAGTTTTCTTCAGGCATTTACCACTCCCTACACCCTTCTCCCTTGCCCTCTCCCACTCAGAAGCTGAAGAACTAGATATATCCTTAGCCTCCCTTGCAGCTAGAGATGACTGTGTGTCCCAGTTGTGACCTTCAGATATTTGCTAGGGGCCTTCTAAAAAAAAAGGCTTTTACTTTCCTTCTTCCTTGAATATAGTCCTGCTGCCTGGCGCTGTGACAGCAATCTTGTGACTGTGAGGGGATGTGCTTGAGGATGAAGGAGAAACACATTAAAGAAGAAAAAGACCCCTGGTACCTGATGGCATTCTTGGACATCTGAAGCCAGGCCACACTTCTATTAATACATTTACTTCCTGAAGAATAGATGAATGAAAAAATAAAGCCATATGTGTTTACTACTGTCAGTGGGTTTTTGTGTACTTGAGGCCAGAAGGATTTTTAACTGAAGGACCACCATGTTTCTACATAATACGCTTTTAGTACCATTTCTTAACGTGGCAATTTCAGACAGCTCTTGACATCTCATCATGGTACAGGAGGGTTTTGTCCCCTCCACAGACATTCCTGTTCTCCCTCCCTTCGTTCTTCCAATATGTTTATGTCACAATTCCTAGTAAATCAGAGTTGCTACATGGCCAAGAAATGTAACTATAATTACCTGAATTTTGTTGTTGGCATTCTTGTATTCCTGAATTTAATAATCACAGGGTTTGTTTGTTTTGTTTCTTTTCCACTTGAAACAAGCCCGGCCTTACTTTTTCCTATTTGCTTTATCAGTTTGTTCATAATCCTACTGGCATATTTTCCCACAAATATTCAAACCTTTCAGCCCATGGATTTGAGAAGAAACCAGTACAAAATCGATTATTTGGGAGATCCAGTTAGGGTTAGGGGCTTATCATGTCCACTACTAGCCTTCCTTTTAAGCTAAGTGGGGGAGCTTTTTTTCTGGGACCATTTGGTTTCTTTGGAGAGCCCTCTGTATTTTTCCTAAGTATAGGTACTCGGATCTGGTGATTTGCACCCATGAGGACAGGGTAGGACAGAGCAGAGAGAGGGTGGGAGAATCAAGTTATCAAACACATACTTTGAATTCTCCCCTGAGAGGGCTTTGCATCTCACTCCCAGGTCAGGATAACTTTTCTGCGCCAAAGCCTCGCCAATGTCTTGCAGGTAGAGCAGACTCCTAAAGGTTCCGCCTCCCATGCTCAGACTGTGCGTCTGTGTTCCCTGGCCCTGCTTTCTCAGCTACTGCCCCCAGCCCCTTTCTGCTTGCCAGAAATTGTTGGACTCCCTCCCCCAGTCATAGGACCATCTCCAGGTTTTTCTAGAGATGTGGGTTTACAGACTCGATTCCCTTACTCTTATTATCTGGGATCCCAGGAGTTAGAGCACACAGGTGTGTTCCCCTTCTTGAATGGAAATTAAAATCTGAATTTTTAACTGTCCTGGATTATCTGGATATGTCCCCAAGTGTGTACAGTGATGTTTGCAAATCACTGACAATGGAAAAGTCCTGGGCCTGAGAATGTGATGGAGTTGAGTTTGCATTCTGACTGACCTCTTTACTCCAGTCACTTCCACGGACCTGTATATTCTCCTCTGCCAATGGGAATAATAATGTCTCTCTCACAGAGTTCTGAGAAGATTTTCATAGATACGTTTGTAAAGTATACAACACAGGCATTGGCAGGCAGGAGGTGCTGAAAGACTAGGAGCGACCACTTTTTAACGGGAGCAAGTGGGAAATGTGAGGGGAAAGTCTGAGTGAGGTTCCTTCCAGGAGGGCCTCGTATGCTACAACTTATCCTTGTGACACTGAGGACCCTTGACAGACTTGTGAGCAGGCCCAAGAATGTGTTGAATGTGTTGAATTCTTTCCTCTGCCTGATGTGCGGAGGGAACAAGAAGCCCTTGGCCCAGCAGCTCCTGGGTTAAAATCTTCCTCTGCATCTGAGTTATTTGTAACCTGTTGTCATGGTAACGAGTTTGGCAAGAAAGCCAGTGCTGGAAGCTCCTGTCAGTGGGGAGGGGAGGGCAATGAGAGAAGACAGAAGATTTGGAAGGTGGGGGTCGCCTGTGACCAATGCCTCCCTTTCCTCTGATTTATTTAAAGTGTTCAGCTGGAGGTGAGGGGACCATCCTCCAGGGAGAGTGATTGGGTGCCAGAGACTCCACTGCTCAATATTCTGATATGCCAGATGTGAAAATAGACCCACAGAGGTCCAGCAGCTGGCTCAAGGCCACACAGCAAGTTGGGGAACAGAGACAGGACAGTGCCTTTTAAATGGGACTTGGGGTCACAGAACTGAAGCATGATGAACATAGAGGAGATCTTTGGAAAGATTTCATCCACCCCTTGACCAGCACAGATGCTTTTGTTGTTATTCATATGGGAAACCCGGAACCCAGTGTTAGACCTCATTGAGAGTCACACAGAAACTCAGGTTCTGACTTGAGATCAGAAACTAGAGGCTTCAGGTCTCAGGCCTCCCAGGCTTAGTGCTTCCTGAGGGCGTGCAGTCTAGGTTCAAGGGCCGGGAAGCCCCTCTCTGCTGACTACCAAGATAGAGCCCAGCAGGGCAAGACTGAATTGACTGCCTTGGCCTTTCAGCCCCTCGAATCCGACACACACTCACACATCTCCCTTCCAACACCCCCTTCTTCTGCAAGTATGTGTTTCCTACTGGCCACGGCAATGCTGTTGTCCAAGTGGCAGCCCGGCCTACCGCACCATGGGCTACACACACCTGCCACCTGCCTTCCCCTACACCTCAGGGCTAGGCACTGCCTGGCTACTCTATGGGGTTCATTCCTCACGGTTATTCTCAGTCTCCCAAGTTCACAGGTGGAAAACTGAAGGAGCTGAGGAAGCAAAGTGACTGGCTCAAGTTCACACTGTATTAGCCTGAAACCATCCTCCCCCAGAAAGGTGTTTCTGCCCACTCTATCCCACACTGATTTCTCAGCCCTCAGAGTTCCTCCCACCACTGTTTTGTCTTCATCACCCCTTGGGACTTGTGCAATGTTTCCTCTGTGTTCTCTGCCTCATGTGCATCCCCAACCCCAACCCCTTCCCCCTCACCAATCCCTTACCAGGTGACTCTCCTTTCTGTCTCTCTGATCCACCTTTTTCATCATCTTCTGCTAATGCTCTGCTTCAGTGCAACGTCCCTCACACGAACCACCCCAGGACACCTCCCTGGCTCCCAGCTTCCGGACTTGCCATCTTCAGCCTACTGCTATTCTGCACACCAGCAGTGAGAGCGAATTGAATACATTGCTCTCTTCTGAGACGTCTCACCCCTGCCCCCGAGGATAAGCTCAAGCTTCTTGTGGGGCAGTGAAGGCCATCCTGGGTTCTGGCCCCTGCCAACCCTCTCCAGTCTCATCTCTTGCCGCGCTTGGCCTCACAGTGTGCTCTGACCAAGGAGCTAAGTACAAGCAGCTCCTGGAATGGACCAGACTATCACTTGCTTAGGTGTGTTTGCAATGTCTTCTATGTGAACGTCCTTCACGGACTCCCCAAACCAGATGATTTCACCACATCCAAGCAAGCTTGCTGGATTCCCAAGCTGGATTGCATCCTTTCCTCTAAGCTGCCACAGCCCCAAGTTCAGCTGTGCTCCTCTCCTGCCCCTTGTAGATCAGAAGCTCCCTGAGGCCAGGGATCTTAT
This sequence comes from Condylura cristata, assembly GCF_000260355.1. Taxonomy (NCBI): domain Eukaryota; kingdom Metazoa; phylum Chordata; class Mammalia; order Eulipotyphla; family Talpidae; genus Condylura; species Condylura cristata. The sequence goes on along the minus strand of NW_004567154.1, from coordinate 430,694 downwards.
TTATAGCAAAGCCCAGCACCTGGATGGTCCCAAAAGGGTCAGTGAATACTCATTGTGTGAATCCAGGTGTATGAGTGTCTGAATGATGATTGGAATTTGGGTACAGTCCCCTGTTTGCACCCTCTTCTTCTGGACTTTCTCCTGGAGAGACCTCTGTGGACAGATTCAAGGGGAGGTTTGCTGGGACACAGACCTCCACAGACCCTCACAGCTCATCTGTTTCAAGCTGCAGCTTGACTGCTGCTCCTGCCTCGGTCCCTGCTTCTGACACCGCCTGTAAATTGGCACCATCCGCCTGTGCCTGGTGTCTCTAAAAGGGCTGTTTGCTGTTGACTTAGGCCAGTAGCTTTCAAAGGGCTTTAACACTGGTGCCTGTTCTCTGATACCATTGCCTGCCGACTGGTGCCAACTGGTGCTGACCAGTGCTGCTGGCCTCTGTCTGGCCGCCTCTGAGACCATCCATTGCTTCTGATACTCTGGTGCTATTGCTTCTGTCGCTGTCTGGTCCTTCATCTGGCCTTGGCCAGCTTGGCCTTTGACTAGGTGTCTCTGGTACTGTGGTGCTACCTCAGCAGCACCACCTCTGATCACCTCCAGCTTTCACCCTGATTTGGATGGTTCACCACCTACCCATGTGCCATCAGTTGCAGGTTCTCATCAAAGGGACAATACCATCTAGTATGAGAAGACTTTGGTGGTGGACTACTGTACACGGTGGACACTCTCTGATGTAGAAGAGTTGGCCATCTGGGGCCTTAGAAACATTCCTTATTGCCCCAATTACCTACCCCTTTGTTAAGAAACCCCTGAACCTGAGTTGTTTCTTACAATTGTGAGCTCCCAGGTGGGAACCCACAAATGGTGACCTGCCCCCAACCTTTGCACTGGTTCCTTTAGAGGTAGGGAAGCAGGATACAGAGAGGTTGTGGTGGCGTTCTAACTAACTCTGATCAACTCCAAATCACTTTCCACCTTGTCTCTGCCACTCCCAACCTTTCCTTTGGACAAAAGTCTCTGGTAGTTAATGCTAGAGCCATGCCTCAAACCTGGGTCTTAGAGAAACAATGACCAAAGCAGAAGATAGAAAAGAAATCACCTTCAGAGCACCTACTCTGAACTTGTGCTGTGGGAACACCAAGAAGAATGGCAGGAAAGGGTGGCCTCTGAACATTTATTGAGCTTCTATAACCTGCTCAACATAAATTCTTAATACTCAAAGCAGCTGCTTTATGTGGAACTTATTAAAGTCTTGTTTTATCTTTGAAAACTAGAGGCTCAGAGAAGGAAGCAACTCCCACATGTTTAGTCATCCAATAAGCAACAGGGACAGGGCTCGAATGGAAGTGTCAGGCTCACAATGAAAAGGGACCGACCTGTCATGTTCAGAAGCAAAATGGGACATGGTTTGTGCAAAGTGCCCGGAAAACAGCAGAGTAGCGGGTTGAGAGCTGCCTGGCTTAGAGGAGGCACTGGTGACTGGTGGGGGCCATGCCATGAAGGGAGGGGGGCGGTTGATGATGAAGGGCCCAGAACTAGAATACCAGCCCTGGCAAGGACACTTCCTTCTTCGTTAAAACACACACACACATTGACATATATAATATATTCAAACATATTCTCTTTATATGGGTATATATATATGAGTAAAATTTTTCTGATGCTAAAAGTAAGATCACTAAATATCTTTCAGTTTTTGTCTTTGGGGGGAGAGAATGATAGTGGGGCATGGGAATTATGGAGAATAAATAAAATGAACAAACAAGGGAATCAAACAAGAGAGGAGCCGAAGGAAACAATGATGACGATCAGCCTAAACTGCAGGCCTGGTGAACTCACCCGTGCCCAGAAATCCCCAAACCATAAAATTAATGCCCCTTCCTCCGAGTAATATATGTTCATTGATGAAAATTTTGGGGAAAAAAACGCATCCGACCACTCAAGCACAAGCAATATTATCATCTTGGTGTGTTTAGTCTTTATTCTATGCCTAAAAATATATCATCTTTAAGATTATGGTGTGTATTTAATTATATACCGCCATTTTCACTTGCTTTCTTTCTTTTAAAATTTATTTTTACATCATTCTTCATTTTGTGCTTTTTTCCATCTCAGCTGTAATCCTCGTGGACTTCCCATCACCAGTTCACCCATGTGCCATCACCACAGTCCTGTGTAACTTTCCCACCACATTTTTTATCCCATTCCCCACTCCACCCCCATAAAATGTCTGTGGCATATAGTTGTTCATTTTTTTGTTTTTTTTTCTTTATTACAATTGCTTCCCCCTCCACCCCCCTACCCCCCATCCCTTACGCTCCTGCTATGAGTGAAACCATCCAGTATTTTTCTTTTTCTTTCTGTATTATTTCACTAAGCATGATCCCTTCCAGCTCCATCCATGTTTCTGCAAAAGGGATGAGTTTGTCTTTTTTGATTGCTGAGTAATATTCCATTGCATATATGTACTACATCTTTTTAATCCAGTCTTCTACTTTTGGGCATTTGGGTTTATTCCATGCCTTTCCTATTGTAAATAGAGCAGCAATAAACATGGGGTGCAGGTGTCTTTTTTAAGTCAATGTTTTTGTGGCCTTTGGGTTGATACCTGGGAGTGGAATTGCTGGGTCATATGGAAACTCCATTTTTAGCAGTTTGAGAAACCTCCACACAGTTTTCCATAGTAGTTGTACTATCTTGCATTCCCACCAGCAGTGCAGGAGAGTTTCTTTTTCTCCACATCCTCGCCAACATTTGTTGTTGCTAGTTGTTTGAAGATGTGCCATTCTCACTGGGGTGAGGTGGTATCTCATTGTGGTTTTAATTGGCATCTCTTTTATTACAAGTGATGCTGAACATTTTTTCATATGCTTGTTGGCCGTCTGCATTTCCTCTTTGGAGAAGTGTCTTTTTAGCTCTTCTGCCCATTTTTAAATTTTTTTTTTATTTTTTATAACAGTTTATTTTTACATCATTTTGTACATTTTTTTTTTGCCATCTCAATTGTAATCCCCGCGGGTTTCCCATCACCAAGTCACCTGTGTGCCATCACCATAATCCCGTGCACTTCTCTCCCCACCCCCCCGTAGTGGATACCAGTCAGTGTACTTTTGTCAAAATCCACAGAATCTAAAACACAAAGAGGGAATTCTAATGTAAACTATTAGGTAATAAATATGTAGTTGTCGATTTTACCTCAGTAGCTGGGGAAAAGGACAAATTCAAGATGTCTTAGTATTTTCTCATCAATTGTAGTGAATATACCGCACCTAGGCAAGATGTATGTGCCAGGGAAGACTGGGTGAGGTGAGGAGGTATATAGGAACTCTGCATTTTCTGTCTAAATTTTTCTGCAGACCTAAAATTGCTCAAAAATATAAAGCTTATGTATTAAAAAGGAGTACAGTTTTGATACATGTTACAATATGGATGAATCTTGAAAACATTATGCTATGTGAAAGAAGCCAGTAGCAGAAAGATATATATTATATGACCCGATTTATATGAAATTTTCAGAATAGACAAACCTATAGAGACAGAATATAGACTGGTAGTTGCCTAGGGATGGGGAAACTGGGGCTTGAGATGACAGCAAGGGATATAAAGTTCTTTTTGGGGTAATGAAAATATTCTAAAATTAATAGCGATGACAGTTGCACAAGTGTACAAATAAAGTAAAAGCCATTGAGTGGATTGTGTCATCTGTGAATTATATCTCAATAAAGTCACTGAACATTAGAATATATATGCACACATACTTGTGTTGGCTTAGACTGCTTGTGCAAAGGACATAAAAGGAAGCATGAACATTAAAGATCCCCAATGGAGAACTGAGGGTGAGCAGCGAGAAATTAAAATTCTATATTACTTATTTTCCCCAACATGGCCTTTTCTTCCTTTGTTCCCAAAACTTATATTCCAGGGGTCCTCGCTAGGGGCTCAGGGCTTGTCTCAGCACTGTCCTGATGGGGCCTGCCTTAGTTCAATCCTGGCCAGAGAGCTGACTTTGCCTGCTGCTCCCCTCAGTGATCTATTTCAATAGATCTGTCTGCTCTTCTCCCCACTCTGTCTCTGGTGAATCCTCTCACCCACCCCACAATCCCATAACTCTGGTTCTACCCCAGCTAGTACTAAGAGGATCTACCTCATGTAAAATAGAGGTAAATCTTTGATTTCTAGACCTGTGCACCATCCATACCTTCCAGTCTTACCAGGCATTGGTAAATCTCCCTCCTCAACACCACACACATTTAAAATTCCTGCCACGACACATTCAACCTCAGTCACATTACTTATAAGAATTACATTTTATATGATTTATCCAGAAGGAGCTCTAGTACCTCAGAAACACTGTCTGGGATAGCATTTGAGCTCTTCTTTCCACAGACATAACTAAACAGCTAATTCCTCATCAGTGGCATTTGTACTTAAGTACTTCAATGAACTAAGTTTGAAGAAATGTAAAGGTCATTTACTTAAATACAAAAGTTACCTTCTTAAAAATGTTTAAATATATGTGCATATATATTTAACTAACACACATATATTCATTGTTCTCTCGAAGATAGGCATGACAGCAAGGCTCTTGGACCTGCAATACAAGATTTTTTATTTATTTATTTTTTGTTCTGCAGTGGCTACAGATAGCTTGATAGTGCTGAGACTTAACCCCTTGCATCACCAGGGAGGTCCCTTATGATGGTTCTTTTGATATACAAAGCTTTTTTGTTTGATGTAGTCCAACTTATTTGTTTTTCCCTTTGTTTCCCTTGCTGTTGCTTTGTGTCCCCAACTACAACTCTAAAGTTGATGTATATATTGCTTATGTTTTCTTTCAAGTATTTTACAGTTTCAGCTCTTAAATTCAAATCTTTAATTCATATTGTATTAATTTTTGAGTGTGGAGTTAAGTATGGATCTAGTTTCACCTTTTTTTTTTTTTAATGTGGCTGTCCATGTGCTCAACACCGTTTGTTAAAGAGGCTTTCCTTTCTCTGTTGTATTTTCATGACTCCCTTATCAACTATCTGTTCTATTCCATTGGTCTGTGTTTCTGTTTTGGTTGCAATACCATACTGTTTTGATTTCTGTTGCTGTGTAATATAGTTTGAAGTTAGGGAATATGATATCTCTATTTTTCCTCTTTTTTCTCAGGGTTACTTTGGTTATGAGGGGTCTTTTGTGGTTCCATACAGAATTTATAATTGTTTATTCTATTTTCTTGAAAAAAGTCATTGGGATTTTGATAGTTTTTTTTTTTTTCATCTACTCTTTAAATTGCTTTAGGTAAGATGGCCATTTTAATGATGCTTATTTTTCCAAACCATAAACCTAGGATATCTTTCCATTTCTTTATGTCTTCTTTTATTTCATTTAATAGAGTCTTATAATTTTCAATGTATAAGTCCTTCATCTCTTTTGTTAACTTTACTCCCAGGTATTTTTTTTTTTGGGTGGGATTGTAAATGAGACTTAAAACAATGTATACTTTTAAAGATTTATTTATTTGTTTGTTTATGCATACAAGAACTGAGGTACAGGCTAGAGGTGCAGGTGAGAGGATTCACCAGAGACAGAGTGAGGAGCAGAACAGGTAGATTGACTAAGTACACTGCTGAAGGGAACAGCCTGCAAGACAGGAGAAGTCTGCTACACCAAGTGAGTCACCTCCCTGGCTGGAAAATGGCTGCGGCTAGCTTTGTAGTTAATAGCTGAACTTTAACCCATTGCACTACCAGGGAGGTCCCTAGAATAATTTTTTTAATTCATCATTTGCATACAGAATTGCAACTGATTTTTCTATGTGAGAAATTACATAACTTATAAAAGATGCAACAAATTTTAAATGATACAAACATCAGAACGTGAGTGCATTTAACCACATTCAGCTTTTAACAGATGGAAAAGAGTGGAATAACAACAATTCATGCTATAGCATGTTTAATGAACTGGTGGCAAAGAAAGTTGTTTGAAGGAAAGCAGAGGAACTTGATCGTTTAACAATTAGAAACAAGAGGCCCCATAATCATGTATATCTATGATTAGAATGTACATGATGGGAACTCCAGGGATCTCAGATTCTTCACTTAAGGTCTGGTCAATTGTGGCCACAATGTAGCACTTGTCCTGAGCTACTCTGTACTAATCAGTCTTCTGCTTAGATTCCTTTGTTGTGCATGGTAATCATTCAAATCTGGGATCCTCAATGATCCTAACAGCCACTTGATACTTCTGTCCTATTTTCTTAATTTTAGCCATTACAGTCATTTATACAAGAGATACTATGCTTAGTGTCTTCCTCATTGAGACTCACTGAAATTCAACACGTTTTTTTTTTTTTTAGAGATTCATTTATTTGTGCATACAGAACTGGGGTACAGGCCAGAGGCGCAGGGGCAGTGAGAGGATACACCAGAGACAGAGTGGGGAGCAGGACAGGCAGATCAACGAAGTATATTGCTGAGGGGAGCAGCAGGTGGGTCAGGAGAGGTCTGCCGCGCCATGAGGGTCACCTCTAGGGTGGGGATCGAACTCATGCTGAAGTGGTTTTAGTTTCTTATTGCTGTGCTTTAACCCGCTGCTCCACCAGGAAGGGCCCTGAAGTTCAACTCTTATAAACATAGTAATCCCCAGTTTCAGATTACTCTTTATTATTTACTTGGCATACAGATAGTACATCATTCTGGCACTAAGTCCAATTTGGCTTTACTGGGAAAAGTTGATAAAGTTGGTTATCAACTGGGATTGGCAAGGTGGCCCAGATGTGAATCCTATTGGAAGAATAGGCATGGAGGGTGTTGGGTGACTTCTCTTTCCTTGAATGTACTGGGATCTTTCTTTTCTTTCATCTTTGGTTTTAATCTGTCCTCTTCTTCGAGCCTCTGATCTCTGAGACTAAGCGTCTGCTTCATGGTTGCATATTTCCTTGTTTTCTTTTGCGTTTCCATGTTCATGCTGCACTCCTGTTTCTCTGCAACTGATTTTTATATATTGATTTTGTATCCTGCCACTATACTGTGTTTATTATTTCTAGTAGTTTTGATGCAGTCTTCTGGAATGCCTATGTATATAACCATGTCATCTGTAAATAGTGATAGTTTCGACTATTTTCCAGTTTGGAACAGTTTTATGTCTTTCTCTTGTTTAATTGCTCTAGCTAAGAATTCTGGTACAGATTGAGTAGTAATGGTGAAAGTGACCTCCTTATCTTATTCCTGTACTTGCAGTTTTTTACAGCTTTTCATTGAGTGTAATGGGTTTGATATCAGTGGCTTTTTTTACGTTTAGATAAATTCCATTTATTACCATCTTATTGAGAAATTTTATTATAGATGGATGTTGAGTCATATGGAATGTTTTGTCAGCATTTATTGAAGTGACCACATGATTTTGGAAGCTAGAATTGTTTATTCATTTAGTTCTTATTATGGCAACATTGGTTTGCAATCATACAATATATGATTCGGTGAATAGGTTCACACCTCTCAGACGTATGTCACTATACTATACTCATCACAAAAGCACCCATAGTCCTTTACCATAGACCATTAAGCTCCCTCCCTACTTTTTTTGTACCCTTACTCTCCTTCCCCCTCGAGTAATGTCAGCCCAGTGGTCATATTTCTAGAGTTTGTTTTGGTTTAGTTTTGTCAGTTTTTTTGTTTTGTTTCTCTATATTCCACACATGCGTGAAATCATTTGATCTATCTTTCTTCTTCTAAGTTATTTCACCTCTAACTTATTTTTCCTTCTCCTTCTAACTAACTTAATCACCTCCAGTTCCATCCACATTTTCCCATATGGCAAGAGATCATCTTTTTTTTTTTATTACCAAATATTACCCACCTCGTGTATATATAAATATATATATCACATGTATGTGTATATATATCACATTTTATATATATATAATCCTATATCATTTTCTTATGTCCCACGTTGTGTGTGTGTGTGTATCACATTTTCTTATTGGGCACTTAGATTGTTTGTACAACTTAGCTAGTGCAAATATTGCTGCAATAGAAACAAGAATGCATATATCCCTTTGAATGAGTGTTTCTGCATCTTTGGGTAGATACCTAGCACTGAAATTGCTGGGTCAATTGATGGATTTATTTTTAATATTCAAGGAACCGGCCAACTATTTTCTATAGGGGCTTGCTCAATTCCCACCCACAGTGTATGAGGTTCCTTTTTCTCCACACCCTAGCCAGCATTTGGTGTTGCTGTGTATTTTTGTTTGTCTGTTTGGTTTTGTTTTGTTTCATTTTCATATGGGTCATTTTCATGGGAATAAGTGTCTCATTGTTGTTTTGATTTGCATGTCTCCGATTATAAGTGATGTTGAACAATTTTTTATATGCCTGTTGGATATCTGTATGTCTTCTTCAGGAAGATATCTATTTAGCTTTCCTGCCAATTTTGTGTTTGGGTTCTTGGTTTTACTGTTGTTGAGTTATATGAGTTCTTTGTAGATCTTGGATATTAAACTCTTGTTGGATGCATGATATGAAAATATTTTCTTCCATTCCTTTATGAGCTGGTATCAGCTCACCAACATTTAACAACATGGGTTCTGAGCTTTTCTTCCTTCCTTTCATGTTTTGTTGTTGATTCATAATATTCTTGTTCATGCTTCTGGTTTCCTAATCTTATTGTCACTTTGTTCAGGATTTTGTGTTTTGAATTTTATTTTTCTTGTAGCATTCTTTCAACTTATCTTATTGGACAGGGCTGGTGGTGGTAAACTCCATTAGCTTTTGTTTGTCTGTGAAAGACTGTGTTTCACCTTCATATCTGAATAATAATTTTGGAGGATAATGTATTCTTAGCTCATGGTTTTATTGTTTAGTGTTATGAACGCCATATTACACTTTCTTCTTGCCTGGAGGGTGACTGGAGAGAAATATGATGAAAGCATGAGATGGATGCCTTTGTAAATTACCTTCTTCCCTCTAGGCACATTTAATATTTTTTATTTACTTTTGATTTTTGATAATTTAACAATGGTGTCTTGGTATAGGTTATTTTGTATTCAGAAATTTGGATGTTCTTTCAGTTTCCTGGATATCCATGCTTATTTCATTTCTTAGATTTGGGAAATTTTCAGCAATTATTTCTTTGAATAGGGACTCTGTTTCCTTTTCTCTCTTCTCTTTCTGCAATACCCATTATGCCTAAATTTCTTTTAATTGTGTCTGATGTTTCTTGTAGGTTTTCTAAATCTTGCTTTTTTCTCTTTTTTTCTTATTTGAGCCTTCTATTTTTGAAGTTCCTTCTTTTGTCAGTTTAATTCTTTAAAAAATGCTTTTCATATTTGTCTTCACCTTTTTTAAAAGATTTATTTATTTGTGCATACAGAACTGGGGTACAGGCCAGAGGTGTAGGTGTGGTGAGAGGATTCATCAGAGACAAAGTGGAGCAGAACAGGCAGATCGACGAAGTCCACTGCTAAGGGGAGGAGAGGTCTGCCACGCTATGTGGGTCACCTCCAGGGCAGGTGGGGATTGAACTCATGTGGAAGTGGCTTTAGCTTCTTAGTGCTGTGCTTTAACCTGCTGCACTACAAGGGAGGGCCATATTTTTCTTCATTTTATGCAAAATTTCTTTTTGTGTTTTTTTAATCTTCACTTTCTTTGGCAGAAAACTTTTTATTCCTGGATTTTCTTTCTTAGAGCCTGTAGTTGCCTATTTGCCTTTGATTGGCCTTCTAGTACTTCATTATCACTTTTTAAAAAGATTTATTTATTTATTCATACAGAACTGGGGTACAGGCCAGAGATGTGGAGGGTGAGAGGATTCACCAGAGACAGAGTGGGGAGCAGAACAGGCAGATCGACGAAGTACACTGCTTAGGAGAGCAGAGGGCGGGTCAGGAGAGGTCTGCCACGCCATGTGGATCTCCTCCAGGGAGGCGGGATCAAACTCATGTGGAAGTGGCTTATTAAGCTTCTTAGTGCAGAGCTTTAATCCGCTGCGCCACCAGGGAGGGCCCTCATTATCACTTTTAATGTTGTTATTTTAAAGTATTTGTCTGTTAGGTCCTCTATTTCTTCTCCTGCTTTTCCATCTTGTGTTCAAATATTATTGCTTCATAGTCATGTATGTTGCTTTATTTGCATGTATGTGTGTGGTTGGGCACTATGGGTTTTGTTTTGTTTGTTTTCTTTTTTGCTTACCCTGGTGGTAGATAAAGACAGGGTGGGAGACTGGAGCTGTAATACTTGGTCTCAGTCTTAGTGAGGAGTGAGGGTGGTCATTTCTGTTCTTTCCAAAGCAAATTCTGTTCACTGCTTACGTTATCCTGACTTATCATATCACCTCTTTTCTGCTCTATTCTTCAGTGAGTCATTTTCCACCAAGCTTGCATCTTCTGGCAAGGAAGGTTAGGCATGGTTCACATGGCTTGATTCACAGGACTCAGTTCACCCTGAAGTGCCAGGCACCTGATACAGACTGTGTGCCCTGCATTGCCCAGCAGTGACCTATATTATTACCACTTCTGGGTGATAGACCAGGACTACAAGGTCTACTAGTTGGATCGTTCCAAGGGAGTGGTGAGATTACTTTCTCACCTGTTCATCTCATGACCACTGGAATTAGACTAAGCCAACTGAGGGCTCTTCCTAGATTAGTCTCTTTGTTCTCTGACAGGGAGTGAGGCAGGGGGAATTTTTCTTGCCTCTGTTGACTGAGGAACTCCTAACAACCAAGGCTAGTTCCACACCTGTGCATATGTGTACGCCCTTTCTATAAAGTCCCTCAGGTAAAATACACTACAGTGTGTGTGGCCATTCCCCAACCTGTTCTACATGCTGGAGTACTCACTTTCCTAACTGTGATCTCCTTCACCTCCTCCCCTCTCTCTTTCCCTGCAGCAAGCCACTGACTTTAAACCATTCAAAGGAAAATACTGAGTTTCTACTGGGGAACTTCCAGTCTCCTTTTGAGCAAATGCTTTTTTTTTTTTTAATAGCTGTGTTTAGGGGAAAAGGTGATCCAAGGCTCTCTGTTCCACCATGCTGTGGGGCCTAAAATAGAATTTAAAAGTGTGGTTCACTAACTTAAATTTTCTAATATGTACTAGAGATTATCTGGCCTCCAGGTAGGTCAAGTAAGTGGAGAGATAAAAAGAGTGAAGAGGATTTGGCTTCCAATATAAATATCTTTTCCTTTCCTTATCATGATCTATATCATTGTATAAGTCTTTCACCTCCTTGGTTAGATTAATTCCTAGGTGTTTGATTATTTTTGATGTGATTGTTAATGCAATTATTTTCTTAATTTTTTTCTTCTTGTTTATAACTTGAATATAAAAATACACAATATTTTTGTATGCTGACTTTGTAAGCTGTCACCTTGCTATATTCACCCACTGTTTCTAATAGCATTTTGGCGGAGTCTTTAGTGTTATCTATATATAGTATCATGTCCTCTCCAAATAATGATCCATTTCTATTCTTCCAACCTGGATTCATTTCATTTTCTTTTGTTGTCTGATTGCTCTAGTCAAGCTCTCTAATACTAAATTAAACAGAAGTGGTAACAGTGGGCATTCTTGTCTTTTTCCTAATCTTAAGGGGAAAGCTCTCATTTTTCATCAGCAAAATATTGTATTAGCTGCAGGTAATACATGGCCTTTATTTATAGTGAGTTCCTTTTACTCCCATCTTATTTAGAGTTTTTATAATAAATGTATTCTGTATACTGTCAAATGCTTTCTCTTTATCTCATGATGTTATACATGATTTTTGTCTTTTCTTGGTGTAATATATTACATTGATTGATTTGCATATATTCAACTATCTTTGTGTCCTTGGGATAAATCCTATTTGATCATGATATATAATTCTTTTAATTTAATGTTGAATTAGATTTACTAGGTTTTAAAGGTTTTGCATCAATACACTCAGAGATATCAGTCTGTACTTTTCTTGTGTTGTCTTTATCTGGCTTTGGTATTAAGGTAAGTTTAGCATTGTAGAATGTATTAGGGAACTTCCATATTTTTAGTTTTTAGAAATAATTTAAGCAAGATAAGCATAAATTCTTTAAAGCTTTAAAGCTTTGATAGAATCTACTCATAAAGTAATCTGGACCCTAGGCTTTTGTTTTTGGAGAGAATTTTTATTGCATTTTCAATTTCCATCCTTGTGATAAGTTTAGTCAACTCTTCTGTTTCTGTTTAATCTTAGCAAACTATATTAATCTAGGAATTTGTCCATTTCCCCAAGGTTATTAAATGTATTGGCATATACAGAAAGAAAAAGAAAAATACTGGATGGTTTCACTCATAGCAGGAACATAAAGGAGCAGGGGAAATATAATAATAATAATGAACAACTGTATACCAGAGACATTGTATGGGAGTGGAGTGGGGAATGGGATCAAAAATGGTGGTGGGGGGGAAGCGCATGGGACTATGGTGATGGCACATGGATGAATTGGTGATGGGAAGCCCACGGGGATTACAACTGAGATGGAAAAAGGTGCAAAATGATGTAAAAAAATAAACTTTTATAATATAAAAAATGTATTGGCATATAATGACCCATAGTAAGCTCTTATGATTCTGCGTACTTCTATGCCACACTGGGTCATTTTTGATTCAGTTTATTAGTGTTTGCTCTTCCCTTTACTTTGTTAGCCTAGGTAGATGTTTGGAGATTTTTTTGTGTGTGCATCTTGCTGAATAACTAGCTCTTAATTTCATTGATCATTTGTACATTGACCTTTGGATCTCTATTTTGTTTATTACTGCTATTATTTTTATTATTTCCTTCATCATATAACTTTGGTCTTGTTCTACATGTTCAAGTTGCTTTAGATAGAGTATTAAATTGTTTATTTTTTATTTTCTTGCTATTTAATGTGGGCCTATATTTTTTTGGGGGGCTATATTTTAATTATCTTCCCTCTGACTACCTCTTTTACTGTATACAATGAATTCTGATCATCTGTATCCTCATTTTCATTAGTGTCAAGTTATTTTTTTATTTCTGCTTTACTTTTCTCTTCAATCCAATTGCTAAGGTATATGTTGCTTAGTATTCATGTATTTGAAGTTTGTGTTCAAATACATATTAATGCAATTGAAGTTTTTCCAGTTTTTATTTAATAGTTGGTTTCTAGCTTTATAATCAGAAAGAGTATTTTGTATGATTTTGATCTTTGTGATGTTATTGTTAGTTGACTTATGTTCCAAGATATGGTCTATTCTTAAAAATATTTCATGTGCATTTGAAAAAATATGTACACGCAGCAGCTTTTGGGTGGAGTGTTCTGTAGATGTCTGTTAAGCGTACTTGGTCTAGTTCCTCAGTTAAGGCTATTTTTTCATTATTTATTCTCTTTTCTGTTGATCTGTCCATAATTGTAAATGGTATATTAAAAGCCCTTAGTATTACTGTGCTGTCAATATCTCTAGTTGTTTTTTTTTTTAGAGTGGTCTGTATTCTTTTTTTTTTAAGATTTATTTATTTATGCACATAGAACTGGGGTACAGTCCAGAGGTGCGCGGGCAGTAAGAGGATTCACCAGAGACAGAGTGGGGAGCAGAACGGGCAGATCAACGAAATACACTGCTGAGGGGAGCAGCAGGCGAGACAGAAGTCTGCTGCACCATAAGGTTCACCTCAGGCCAGATAGAACTCACACTGAAGCATCTGCAGCTATCTTGCAGTGTTGTTCTCTAACACTTTGCACCACCAGGGAGGGCCCAATATCTCTAGTTTTATTAATAATTATTTTATTTACCTTGGTGTACAATCATTTGGTACATATATATTTATAAGCATTTTTGCTTCTTGCTGTATTAAGCCCTTAAACATAATGTAATGATCATCTCTATCACTCGTTATCACTCTTTTAAAATTGGAAATTTCATATAAGTATAGCTGTTACTAACTTCTCTTGATTGCCATTTGCTTGTAGGATTGTCTTCCAGCATTTAACTCGAAGTCAATGTGTGTCTTTGTTGGTAAGAAGAGTTTCCTATAAAGAGCAGAAGGTTGAACGTTGGTTTGAAATCTACTCAGCCACTGTTTACCTTTTGACTGGTGAATGCAAGCCATTATGTTTAAGGCGATTAATGAGACATAGAACTTATTGTCGTTTTGCTGTTTAAATTTTTTATCTTTCTCTTTTTTCCCCTTTAAACATTTTTAAATGAAGTACCATTGTTTTACATCCTCGTTGATTTTTCTGACACTACAGTATTTCTCCCCTCAGGTGTGGTCATCATTAGTTCTCCCACCACCAAAGCACCCATAGCCCTCCTTCATAGGCCACTGTCCTCTTCTCCCCATTCCTTCTCTCCCCTCTTCCCCCCCTTTCCAATCACGGAGTCCTCAGATCTATCAACTTTCAAGGACTGTTTTTTGTTTCTTTTTAAGATTTATTTTACCTATTTATGCATACAAAAATGGAGGTCTAGGCCAAAGGGGGTTGAGAGGTTTCCCCAGAGACAAAGTGGGAAGCAGAACAGGTAGATCCACTGAAATATACTGCAAAAGGGAGCAGATCAGTGGGTGAGACAGGAGAGGCCAGTGCTGTGTGCGTTAGCTCACTGGCCAAGAATCCAACTCATGCAGCAGTGGCTGGTATTTGTCCTTTTCCTTCTAATTTTGGTTAGCATGATCCCTTCCAGCTCCATCTATGCTACCACAGATGGCGAGTTTATCTTTTGATAAACTATCTATTGTTGAGTAGTATCACTTTGTGTCTATAGACTGCATCTTCTTGATCCATTCATCTATTTGGGGGCATTTGGGTTGTTTCCATAGCTTGGCTATTGTAGACAGTGCTGCAACATAGGACTGCAAGGTTCCTTTTGAATTAGTGTTTTTGTGTCTTCACAGATTCCTAGGAGTGAACTTGCTAGGTTGTATGATAAATCCATTTTTAGTCTTTTGAGGAAGTGCCTCCTTGCTTTATGTAGGGGCTGGATGAGTATACATCCCCATGATTTTGTCTGTTTTGAGACATCTTCCTTTTATATTTTGTTTAAGTTTCCTTTCCATGTCTTATGTGTTATTTTTATTAATTTTTTGAAGGTTATATTGAAGTTAGTTTCTATACTTGTGGCCCATTAAACATTTGATCACAACTTGTTCTGATGCATCACATTTTTAGTCTCCTCTTCCATGAGGTATAATTTAGGTGTTCGTTATTACTATATTTGTGTTGGTATTAATTTACAATAGTCCCTTTGCTATGTCTGGTTTAGCCATGATATATTATTTTAATTTTATTTTTCAGTGAAGATCCTTTCCTTCTATCTTGAATGATACCCTTGCAAGATAAAGTATTCTTTTTCATTGAGTGCATTTTTTTTCTGGGTTGTAATAGAGGGTTTCCTTTCCTTAATAATGTAGCTTTACCAGAAGGAAAAAGAAGAATATTAGATGATTTCATTTATAGGTGGAATATAGGGGAACCAAATAAGGGATCGGGGTGGAGGGAATAATAACAATAAATAAAAAAACAAAATTAATAGGCAACTATAAATCAGAGACTCTGCAGGGGAGGGAGAGGGATAAAAATAGGGGAGGGAAGAGCACAAGGGATGATGGTGATGGTGCACAGGTGAATTGGTGGTGGGAATTTTACAGGGACTACACCTGAAAGGAGAAAGCAAGCATTGGACAAAAATAAACAATGATGTAAAATCTATATACATAATTTTTAAAAGAAAAGAAAAGAAGCTGGGTATAATTGTGGGATCTTTCCTCAAGTCTCTAGGTCTCTATTCTTTCACATTGCTGCCTTTGCACCTGTTCAGCTGGGCTGCTGGTGACAATAGTGGGTAACAGCTATGAACTGAGGCAGTAGGACACTAAAAGGCAGCTTCTAGTGAACATCAAGTTTCAAGCTACTTACTTTGCTGGGGTGTCCAAGTTAATATGGCGGGGACCCTCAGTGACCCCTTTCCCTAGGCCAGTTCCTCAGCAGCAATGTCTTGAACAGGCTCATGCCAGCCTCCGCCACTGGGCTGTGGTTGAGCACTAAATGTAACACTGGGGGGAATATAAGTGAGGTAGGGCCACAGCTGGGAATTGTTCTCTTTGCTTTTTGAGTGTAGTCTTACCCTGGGGCACTTGCTCCTGTTGTTAAGATCCAGATGCTTCAAACTGTTTAATAAGAGCACTCGTCCTGGTTTTGGCCAGGGGTGGAGGTAAGACTGGTGTTTCTCATACAACCAGGAGCTGCAATAATAGCATCTTATATGAGGAGATACAGGCGATCTGATCTGACTCCCCCAGCCAGTTTGAGTTCCCACTGGTCTGGTTTGGGAGCCACAAGATTAAGCCAATAATCACCACTCTGCAGCCTTACTCCCACAGCGCTCAAGTGGTACACCGGTCCCGCCTGTGCACCACTTTCTCCAGTATGGTCCCTACCTGGTTTTAAAAATTCCTGTTGTGGGCCCTCCCTGGTGGCGCAGCGGGTTAAGGCGCAGCACTAAGAAGCTAAAGCCACTCCAGCATGAGTTTGATCCCCGCCTGCCCCGGAGGTGATCCACATGGTCGCAGACCTCTCCTGGCCCACCCGCTGCTCCCCTCAGCAGTGGACCTAGTCAGTCGGCCTGTTCTGCTCCCCACTTTCTCTCTGGTGAATCCTCTCACCGCCCCTGCACCTCTGGCCTGTACCCCAGTTCTGTATGCATAAATAAATAAATCTTTAAAAAAATCCCGTTGTGGGCATGTACCCTTGAGGAAACAACAGCAGAGGGACTCAATTCATGGGTGTGCTGCCCTGATAGCCCTCTAGGCATAGTTTAATTACAGTTTGTCCCTCTCCCTTTCTGCTATGTCATGTCTCGATGTATGTGAGCGGTCATTTTTTCAGGGGTCATTCTCTTTGTTTCGGTTTAATTTGTTTGTGAGTATGTGGAGGAGGCAAACTTGGCATTTTACTTTGCTGCCATCTTGCCACACTCCCCCGTTATTATCACTTTTTAAATTTTGATGTTCATCTATTTCAGTTTTGGCTAGCAGAAAACCCTCCAAGTTGATTCCAGTGTCCTTTGGGCAGGTATCCATGGTTCTTTGACTACTTTTTTGTTTTCTTTTACCACAGGATGCTGCAGGCCCATCTAGAACTCCCCCTTCCCTAGCCCTGTAATCAGCACTTTTTCTAAGGAGTCCTGGTTCATTTTTGCAGAGAATGACATTGAGGGACCAAAAATTGGGCACTAGTATTCTAACAATATTTTAAGAATTTCTGTTTTTGTGCTGGGGGTTGGGGGAGCTGAAGCCATGCCACTGGTAACAAAATGCTCTTTCTTGAAAGTGCTTGGAGCTGGGCAATATCTGCCTATAAAAGTGGTTGGGGATTGATGTCTTTTGAAAGCAAATTGCACCTTGTCATGTGGTACCACAGAGAAGGAGCAGAATTGAAAGTAAGTAGCAATGAGGCTGGGCTGGAACAGTTGAAAAAAATAACAGGTAATAGCATCCATTTAGTAAGAATTTACTGAGTGCTAGACAGTGGGTTTGGAACTTACAAACATTATCTTTGATCCCTACAGTAATTCTGGAAGGTGCAGAGAGTTGTCTGAATGGCTAATGATGGCTGAGCCATGATATGGATGTAGTGTGGGAAGACAATGGTGGAAGATGTCATTGAAGTAGACAAACAGCATGTCTCTATGTTTTGAAGAAGGGATTCCTTTGTGATAGGCTAGGAATTTGAAGGCTGAGACTCTAGTCTCAACACTGCCATGATTAGGAGATCTGGGAAAACGTAGCTTCTTGAATATTGGCTTCACTGCCTGGGTACCTCACAAGGTTGTTATTAGAATAAAATTAGATAAAAAATCCAAAAGTACATTTGCAAACTTTGACACGCTACACAAAAGCAAGTGGTTGTCAGTTATAAGACCTAGTGATTCTAGACTTAAGCTTCCAGATGTATTAAAGATATAAATGCTCAAAGGCACCCATACTTTGTTCATAATCATAGATGCACAAATAAAAACAAGATAAATGCTCATCAATAGGTGAATGAATAAGCAAGATAATGTAGTGTCCTACAATGGAATATTACTCTACTTTCGAAAAGACCTCAGCGTGGAGAGACTATCTTGCATTATCTGAGTGGAATCAATGTAATAATCATAAGAGTGAGAGGAGAGTCAGAGTCAGAGAAGGAACTATGACAGCAGACCCAGAGGTGGGGGAGAGAGGGTGCCAGAGATTCTACAGTACTGACTTTGAAGTTGGAGAAGAGGCCTTAAGCCAAGAAATGTAGGTGGTCTCTAAGAGTTTGAAAAGGCAAGGAAATGGAGTCTCTAGAAGGAATGCAGCCTTTGATGTTAGCCTCACAGTATTCATTTCAGACTTCTGACCCTCAGAACTGTAAGATAATGAATTTGTGAGTCACTAAATTTATGTTAATTTGTTACAACAGCAATATGAAGCCCAATGAGTGTATTAAATAACAAAGCTATATTTAAAAGTATTACACTGATATGTACAACTGCATCCACCTGCTTTACCTTGAGACCTAAAGATATGTGTAACCTATATCTTTCCAAACTTCTTGTTCATTCACCCCATGTATCTTTATTCCAATATGTGCAAATACAAATATTCATTCCTATTTCTTCACTTCTTACACAAAGAGCAATATACCTCTTATGCTTTTCTGCCCCTCACTTTGTTTCAAAGTAACAAGGTATAGATAAATAATTTTAAGTGTGTAAAAATTTAAATTTCAATTTAGCGAATGACACTATAAATAAAGTCAGAGGATAAACGTGAAAAAATAGTTGTTTGTAACTAATTGTAAAAATGAAAAGATGGGGCCCTCCCTGGTGGCGCAGCAGGTTAAATCACAACACTAAGAAGCTAAAGCCACTTCTGCATGAGTTCGATCCCCGCCTGCCCCAGAGGTGACCCACATGGTACAGCAGACCTCTCCTGATCCGCCCGCTGCTCCCCTCAGCAGTGTACTTCGTCAGTTGGCCTGTTCTGCTCCCACTCTGTCTCTGGTGAAGCCTCTCACCGCCCCTGCACCTCTGGCCTGTACCCCAGTTCTATATGCATAACTAAATAAATCTTTTAAAAAATGAAAAGATGATCATGCACTGATAGGGACATACACAATACATTATGTTGTGTTCATATATAGAATACTGCTGCAGAGTAAGTGAATTCATGAGGCTTTTACACCACTGGGCTACTATGGCTGTCACCTGTGGCTTTGATCATGTTGATACACCATGTGCTTGGGAGTGTAGGTGCAGGGCATGTGCCCTGACTGTGAATACCTGGAGCATGGGTGTCCATGCATGTGTGTGTGTACACACCTGAGCTTAGAGGCCAGGGATACAAGGGCAGCTTCGCTCAAAGATTGAGGATGGCTGTAGAAGAGACGAGACGACATGAGAGTGAAAGAATGCGAGAGTGAGCCCAGAGAATGAGTTAACATTCACGGAGGAGCCGGGACACTCTTGCGGGCCCGCCTCCCAGGTCCCCCTGCCCAGTTCGTGCCTACCTCCTTGCATGCCATTGTACCTGCCTGGTGTGCCTGTGTACCTGGTTCTCTGAGAGAGCAAGAAAGCCTGGAAAATGCAATGAGGACTCCAAATACTCTCCTTCATCCGTCTCCCTGAATCTATATTGCACCTGCCCTGTACATGTTGGCACAACTCTGCAGACACTAAACACATATGCAAAGGCAGGGAGGAGGTTAGAATCAGTTGATGGTCAAAAAGTACTTTAGCCTCACCTTAAAGCTTTAAAAATGAGTACAGGATAACCTACTGTTATATTAGTTGTGGAATTTTCAACTGTTCAAAATTAAAATGAGAGAAAGAGCAAGAAAGTGTATGTAACTATGGAAGTTGGAACAATGTCACATATTATTAAGAAGATCTGCGCAAAATAGTGTCATAGTGTGATCCTATTTTTGATAAAGCATTACTATTAGCATAGACAAATATATAGGGAAAGAGTATAGAACAAACTACTAACAGTTATCCTGGGGTTATAAGATTATAGGGACTTTTCACTTTTTGTATTAAATATTTGTGTAATGTTTGAATTTTTAAAATATGTGTATCACTCTCATAATAAGAAAAAATGGAAGCTGTTTGTATAAATCAACTTTATTTATTTACCATTTGTTTATATAACTACATAACTTCAGCAGTACAACTTCATCCCTCAACATGTGTGGGTTTCATTCACCCGCCACCAGAGCTCCAGGGCCACTACTCTATGGCATGACCCTCCCTACCTCGCCCTTCCTCGCTATCCCCTTCCCTCTTGCAGCCACCATACTTTTCATAGCATCTAACTGATATTTTGCTTTTTAGTTTGTCCAAGGATCATTTATCTTGTCTTTTTTAAAAAGATAAGACTTATTTATTTATGCATACAAGAACTGGGGTGCAAGCCAGAGGTGTGTGCAGGGTTAGCAGTGAGAGGATTCACCAGAGACAGAGTGGGGAGCATAATAGGAGATGTACTGAAACACTGCTGAGGAGAGCAGAAGGCACTGCAGGAGAGGTCTGCTGCACCATGTGGGTCAGCTCCCAGAGCAGATGGTGGAGATCTAATTTGTGCTGCTGGCTGGTGATAGCTTGATAGCGTTGTTTTTTTTTTTTAAAGATTTATTTATTTATGCATAAAGGATTGGGATACAGGCCAGAGATGCAGGGGGTGAGAGGATTCACCAGAGACAGAGTGAGGAGCAGACAGGCAGATGTACCGAAATACACTGCTGAGGGGAGCAGCAGGCAGGTCAGAAAAGGTCTGCCACGCCATGCGGGTCACCTCCCTGGCTGGTGCTTAACAAACTGGGCATTCCACCCCACTACTGTTGATGTCATCTGTGGTGTCACGAATGTGGTAGCTATCAACATTGCAGCCCACAAACTGAGCAGTCCTAGGATCTCTTCAATGGTTCCAGAGAGTTCTCTAGCAAAAGATCAGTGTGTCTGTCTGGCATTGCTGACAATCTCATCAAAAGTGACATTTCCACTGTGACTAATGTTTTCTGCTTCTGTCTCTTGACAGTTCTTTCAGGGCTTTAATGATAAGGGCAGAGGCAGGAAGTATCTCCTCAATCTGGGTCTGTCTGTTTTGGATGGTCAGTTTCACTCAGACCTTCTAATCATCAGTTATCTTTGCAATGTCATCACCAAATTTTTGACAGACAGGCCCGGGAGGTCAAGGCAGAGGTGGTACCAACTTACCCCCTGGTGCCCTCAGGCATATGACTTTGTTCTTATTGGGGTCAAACTCTGGTGGTACGTTGGAGGCAGCTGGAGTAGGATGAACTTGGGGTCAGGATGACCAAGGAAGGTTGCATCTTGGCCTTCTCTACGCTAGGATCTAAGTTATTTTTGTTGTGTGTTTTTCTAGTTTGTTTTCTCGGTTATTTATATCCCACCAATGAGTGAAAGTATGGGAATTCTCTTTCACTTTCTGACTTTTTCACTTAACATAATCATCTCAAGAGTCACCTATATATTGACCAAAGACACTATTTCATCTTTTTTAATATCTGAGTAATATATTATTGAGTATATAATCCACAATTTCTTTATTCAGTCATCTGTCAGTGGGTATTGAGGTTGATTACATGTCTTGGCTATTGTGAACAATGTTGTTATGAATATAAGGATGCATAGATCTTATATTATTGTCATTTTCTTTGGGCAAATACCTGGAAGTGGTAATGTTGGACTATATGGTATTTCTATTTTTCATTGCTTAAGGAACCTCTGTATTATTTTCTATAAAGGCTGCACCAATTTAAATTCCCATGAACAGTGAATGAGTGTTACCTTTTCCCCATACCCCCACCAAAGCTTATTTCCAGTCATTTTGATAAAGGCCATTCTTACAAGTATGAAGTGATATGTTACTGTGATTTTTATTTGCCGTTCCCTTATAATATTTGATGTCGAACATTTTTTCATGTATTTTGGGGGACCATCTGTATGTCTTCTTTGAAGAAATAATTTAGGTCTTTTGCTTATTTCCTAATTGGGTTGTTTGATTTTATATTGTTGAGTTGTGCTTTTTGTATATATATATATTTTGGAAATTAATCCCTTGTTGGATGTGTGATGTGCAACTATCTTAGTCTGAGATTGCCTTTTGGTTTTGTGGTGGTTTCTTTTACTTCCTAAAAGCTTCATAGCTTGATGTGGTCCCTATTTGCTTATTTTTATTTCCCTGGTCATTGAGTAGAATCTCCAAATACATCACTGAGGTTTATGTCCAGGAATGTATTGCTTATGTTTTCTTCTATGTATTTTATGGTTTTGGGTCTTATATGCAAGTGTTTAACCCATTTTGAATTAATTTTTGTGTATGGAGTTAAGCAGTGATCCCTCCCTCCCTCCTTCCCTCCTCCCCTCCTTCCTTCCTTCCTTCCTTCCCCCTTCTCCATATGCCTGTCCAAATTGCCCAATACCATTTGTTAAAGAGATTTTCCTTTGTCATTGGATGGCCATGGTTCTTTTGTCATAGATTAGCTGTCCATACATGTGTGGGCTTATTTCTGGGCTCTCTATTCTATTTCACTGGTGTGTGTTTCTGTTTTCATTCTAATGTCATATTGTTTTTATTACTTTTCCTCTGTGGTATAGCTTGAAGTCACGGAGCATGATGTCTCCATTTTTCTTCTTTTCTGTCAGGATGGCTTTTTCTATTTTGGGGCCTCTCAGAATTTCAGAAATATTTGTTCTATTTTTCTTTCACAATGTCACTGGGATTTTGATAGATACTGTGTTAAATTTGCACATTGCTATAAGTAATGTGGCCATTTTAACAATGCTTATTTGAAAATACATATTTTTAAATGTTTTAACCCCTATATCCTTTCCTAGTCATTTTCCTGAACAGAAATCACATTCCATCAGTGATGGCACTGTTTAATTGTAGCAGAAAAAGAAATGTTTGGAAAGTGTGGCCACCCCATCTGTTTGCTGAATATCCAGTTGCTCCCCTCATTTCCTAGACCTCTTACAGTCAGGTGGGCCAGGTGACTAGCTCTGACCAGTGGGCTGTGCATTTAAAAACTGATGCTCAATATTCTAGCTCTTTCTTCCTCAGCTATTGCAAGTGCAGAGGACTTAAGTGCTAGATGAGCTTGCTACAAGGTGTCTGCCTATTCCTGAGTTGCTGCTTGGAAAGAATGGTTTGAAAATGCACTGGACTTTCAGGAGATTTTGTAGCAGCAAGAAATAAACTTGTGTTTGTTAAGTCATTGAAATTTGCAGTTTGTTTATTATTAAAACATAAACGATCCTATCCTGACTACCATAAAAGAGTGTCAGGTAATTCATGAGATTCATGAAAGGCCTTGGAGAGCCAGACAAAGTCAGAAAGTAAAAGCATGACATGAGACAACGAATGTTTGGCAGTAGGAGTGGTCTGATAGGATTATGCTATTGTCCTCATTGCCAAAACTAACATTTGCCACTACAGTTGTACCATGTTGTACCCTGATATTATTGCTATACTATTGGATTTTTAACTCTGCGGTATCTGCCTTGAAAAAGTCACTTTTGTATTATTCTCTCACATTTAAAATCCCAAACAGGATCGTGTTTTCTTTTTTTTTTTTAAAGATTTATTTATTTATTCATACAGAACTGGGGTACAGGCCAGAGATGCGGAGGGTGAGAGGATTCACCAGGGACAGAGTGGGGAGCAGAACAGGCAGATCGACGAAATACACTACTGAGGGGAGCAGCGGGCGGGTCAGGAGAGGTGGGCCGCGCCATATGGTCACCTCCGGGGCAGGCGGGGATCGAACTCATGAGGAAGTGGCTTAAGCTTCTTAGTGCAGTGCTTTAACCCGCTGCACCACCAGGGAGGGCCAGGATCGTGTTTTCTTTTAAGATTTGTTTATTTATGCATACAGGAACTGGGATACAGGCCAGAGGTGCGGGAGGTAAGAGGATTCACCAGAGACAGAGTGAGGACAGACCAGGCGGAGTGACTGGAGTGAGGACAGACCAGGCGGAGTGACTGGAGTGAGGGAGGCAGAAGGTGAGATGGGAGGGGTCTGCCACACCTTGTGGCAGGGATCAAACTGATGCTGCAGTGATTGCAGACAGCCTTGCAGCATCATGTTTTAACCTGTTGCACCACCAGGGAAGGCCCAGGATGATGTTTTTTCTCATCCTGAGGTCATATACATATGCACTAGCTATGAGAGGATAGGCAGTAAAAAATTTGTGCTCCTCCTCCCTGGTTTTAGTGATCATGGTATGGTCCTGCCTTCAAGCCTATCTTTGGATCACTCCCAAATAGGAAGAGTGAATATTGAACAGTCAAAATACCAATGTTCAGCCCTCCCTGGTGGCGTAGCGGGTTAAAGCACAGCACTAAGAAGCTAAAGCCATTTCCGCATGAGTTCAATTCCCGCCTGCCCCAGAGGTGACCACATGGCGCGGCAGACCTCTCCTGACCCGCCCGCTGCTCCCCTCAGCAGTGTACTTCGTCGATCTGCCTGTTCTGCTCCCCACTCTGTCTCTGGTGAAGCCTCTCGCCGCCCCTGAGCCTCTGGCCTGTACCTCAGTTCTGTCTATACAAATAAATAAATCTTTAAAAAAAAATACCAATGTTCATTCCAGTGTTCAGCTCTTTCACCGACCAAACTTTTACCTCCTGACTTAACTGAAACGTGTTCCTCTCTCCTGAAAAGTGGGTATCTGCTTAGTCTGCACAATGTTTGATTTCTCAGGTGTTGTCCCCATAAAATTATCACCACCAAGACACCCGTGAACCATCACCAAAGATTCTTGTGGTTTTCCCTCCTGTTTTGACACCTCTTCTTCTCCCTTCCCTGTTGAATGTCTTTGATTTATAGTTTGCCTCCTACTTTTGTCTTTTATTAAATGATCCCCTACATGGTTTCCCTATGTTCCTCCTATAAGTGAAATCATCTGATATTTTTCTTTTTCCTTCTGACTTATTTCACTGAGCATAATCCCTTCAGCTCCATGCATGTTGGTGTGAATGGCATATGTTTATCTTTTTGATTGCTGTGTAGTATTCCAGTATGTAGATATGACACACCTTCTTGATCCAATCATCTGTTTTTGGCCATTTATGTTCTTTCCATATCTTAGCTATTGTAAATAGTGGTGTATGAACATAGGAGTTCAAGTTTCCTTTTGAATTTATATTTTTGTGTTCTTTGGGTAGATTCCTAGGGGTGGTATTGCTGGGTCATAAAGTAGTACCATTTTTAGTAATTTGAGGGTCTTCCACACAGCTTTCCATTGTGGCTGAACCAGTTCACATTCTGACCAGCTGTTTAACAGTGTTCCTTTAACTCCACATCTTTCCCAGCATTTGTTGTTAGTTTTTGTGTTGTTTTTGTTGTTGTTTTATAATGTGGGCCATTCTTATTGGAGTGAGGTGATATCTCATTGTTTCTTTGATTTGCATTTCCCTGATGATAAGTGATGTTGAGCATTTTTCCATGTGCCTGTTGGCCATCTGCAGTACCTCTTGGGGGTGTCTTTTTAGATCTTCTGACGACTCTTTAACTGGATTGTGTTTTGGTTGAATTGTATAAGCTCTTTCTTTAAAATAAGATTTATTTTATTTATTTATAAATATAATAACTGGGATCTAGACCAGAGGTCTGGGGGGTGAAAGTTTACCAGAGACAGAGTGGGGAGCAGAACAGGCATATCCACTGAAATACACCTCTGAGGGGAGCAGAGGGTGAGGCGGGATAGGTCTGCTGAGCTCTACGTGGGTAGTTCCCTGGCCAGGGATAGGACTCATGCTGCAGTAACTGGCAATAGCTTGACAACACTGAAACATTAAACCCTGCACCACCAGGGAGGCCCTGAGTTGTATAAGCTCTTTGTAGATCTTTAGTATCAGACCCTTATCAGTTTTGTGGAATTCAAATATTTTCTCCCAATCTGTGGTGTGTCTCTTTATCTTGGTTATTGTCTTGTTTGCTGTACAGATACTTTTTAGTTTGATGCAGTCCAAGCTGTTTATCTTTTCGCTCATTTTCTTTGCTTCGGGAAATGAGTAGTTAAAGATGTTTCTGAGATGTATGTCATGGAGTGTTTTGCTTATGTTTTCTTCTATATATTATATGGTTTCAGATCTTACATTCAGACCTTTTATACATTTTGAGTTGATCCTAGTGTATGGTGTGAGGTATTTCTGTGGAGTCTTTTCTTTAGTTTTTTTTTTTTCTTTTCTTTTGGTGGTCTGTCTTTTCCAGCACCATTTGTTGAAGAGACTGTTTTGTTCCATTGCTTTTTCTTTGCTCTTTTGTCATAGATTTGTTGTCCATGCATATATGGCTTTATGTCTGAGTTTTCAATTTGGTTCCATTGGTCAGTGTGTCTGTTTTTGTTCCAGTGCCATACTGTTTTCATCAGTATTTGTTCTATACTTTGAACAATGTCAGTGAGATTTTTGTTAGAATTGCGTTGAATGTGTACATTGCTTTCAGTAAATGGCCATTTTGATAATGTTAATTATTCCAATCCATGAGCAGGGGATGTCAGACAACAACTTATCTTTATATCTGAAGGAACTTGAAAAAGAAGAACTAATTTCAAAATTAGTAGAAAGTAGTTAAAGAACAAAGAGCGGAGCAGAAATAAATGAAATAGAAAATAAAAAGGCAATAGGGAAAACAATCAATGAAATAGAAGAGCTTGTTTTTTTAGAAAATAAAAAACATACACAAACAGATCTATGAAGAAATGGGAGAGAGGATACAATTAAATAAAGTTAGAAATGAAAGAGAAGACATTATCACCGATACCACATAAATACAAGGGATCATAAGAGACTACAATAGTGACATACCATTTGCACACTCTGAAAGAAAGAGATAGAAACATAAAACCCACCAACACTGAATCATGAAGAAGTAAAAAAATCTGAATTACCAGACCAATTACCGGTAGGGGATTGGAGCAGTAGTAAAAAAAATATCCTGATGAACAAAAGCCCAGGACCAGATGGTTTCATTGGTGAACTCTATAATATTAAAAGAATTAATACCACTCCTTTCCAAATTCTTCCCAAAAGTAGAAGAGGGGGGACACTTCCAATCTCATTTTACAAGGCCAACATTAGTCTGATGTCAAAAGCCAATAAAAGCACTACAAGAAAAGAAAATCACAATATCCTGAATTTGTTAAAATAGTAAGAACCAAAATAGGATTTATTCTATGGATGCAAGTTATGATCCTACATCTGCAAGTCAATGAATGCGATACACAACGTTAATACAATGAAAGACCAAAATCATATGATCATCTCAATAGCTGCTGAAGAGCTTTTCACAAAATTCCACATCCATTCATGAAAATAACTCTCTATAAGCTGGGTATAAATGGAATGTTCCTCAACCAAGGGTTATATATAACAAGTCCACAGTTAACATCATAATAATGGAAATCTGGAGATAAATATTGCATGACATCAGTTATATGTAGAATCTGAAGGGGAAAAGTCAAACTTCTAGTAAAAATGGTTGTCAGGGATGAGGATGGTAGGGGAAGAAAAGGGGAAGATGTTACAAATTTGCAGCTATAAGATGAATAAGGTCTGAGGTTGCAATAAATATAATGATGATTATATATTTATATATGCAGTGTATATAATGATGACTAGAGTTAATTATACTGTATTATACAACCAAAATTAGCTTCAAAAGTAGAACTTAAATATTCCCTTATACACACACGTAAACCAATAACAAAACATTAGTGCCTCATCACTCTGGTTTTTCCCTGTTTCTCTACTCTGTCGATTGCTAACAGCTTTAGAAGGTTATTTGCACTCCAGTTCATTGTCTTCCCTGTCGGTGACTGTTAGGCCTTGCATTTTTCCTTTACCCCTTTCTTTCCAGCTCACTGTAGCTTGCCATCCACCCCCACCACACCATGTTCTCTGCAAGACTATCAGAGATCTTGTTGCTAAATCTCTTTTTCAGACTTAGTTTTGGGTAATACTTGGCAAGTTCCCTGCTCCTTCAATTTGGAACAGGATTTGTCTGTGGTTTTTGTGACACCACACTCTTCCACTTTCTACTCTCTATTCATTGGTCAATACCTCTTGGTCCCTTTTGTGGGACCCTCTTCTGCTCTTTCCTTAAACGTTTTTGATAAAGTTATATAGAAGGATCTTTTGTTTTCTTGTTCTGTACAGTCCAGGTGAGTGATATCATCCATGTCTATGGCTTTTATAGCCATCGTCAAGTCTATAGCTCTCACCTATATTTTACCTCTGAACTCTAGATCCATATATCCAACTGCCTCCTGAATATCTTCTCTTGGCTACCTGACAAACACTTAATACTCAGCAGGTCCAAAATTTGATTCAATATTTTCTTCCTGAAACCTGTTCTTCTTTGGGTGTTCTCTGTCTCAGTGAATCATTTCATCATCCACCCAGCTACCTCAGCCATAAATCCAGGCTTCCTTTTTGACTCATTCTGATAAGTACCACATGCAATCCATTCACTAATCATGTTGATTTTCACTTCCTAAATAGTCTCTTATTCAGAGATTTCTACAGAAGGGCCTACAGACCCTGGAAGGTTTCAGAGAATCCATGAGCATGCTGAATTTTGTATGATTGTGCATGTTAGCATTTTTCGGGTGATAGTGTATACTCCATAGCTTTCATCACATTCTCAGACAAGTCTGTGACTCAATAAAAAGTTTAGAACCATAGTTCTAACTCCTTCTGTTTTTCTTCATCCACCCTCCCACTCTGACCAGATGTAGCCACTGTATCTCTGCATGTCAACCTTTTACTCTCTTACAATTAAAATAATCAGTGTGTGTGTGGGGGGGGGGGGAAGGTTCATGCTGAGAACTTGAGCCCAAGGGCATTCTGTGTGCCATCATGGCTTGCTCTTCTTCCCCCTTTCTGCCAACAAATCATTTATTCTCTTTCCCTTTTCTTCCTCCCTATGTTCTTTTCCTTCTTCCTCTTCCACTTCCTCTTTCACTTTCACTTCCTCTTCCTCCCCTTCCTCCTCCTCTTCTCTTTTCTTCATTCTTTTTCCTTTCTCCGATTTCTCTCTCATGCTTCATTAACACTGTAATTAGAAGGTACTCGAATCTTTGGAACACATAGCTTGAAGTCTCTTAAAGTCTTCTAAGGCTAGAAGCAGCATTCATTGCTTTAACTTAAAATAAACAGTGTTGGGGGGTCATGCTGAGAACTTGGGCTGAGGCTAGCAGGGCTGGATACACTTTGCCCGGGGGCATTCTGTGTGCCTGCTTTTCTCCCCCTTTCTACCAACAAATCATTTATTGGCCCCATTATCCCCTTCATAAAAGAAAAAAGTGAGCGGGAGCGTGTTTTGAAGGTGTGGAGTATGTGGGAAGAACTCAGCCCTAAGTACATTTGCAGTGGGTTAGGAAAAATACGTGGACAGGTCAAGGAGTCCAATTTTAGGTCAAGGAGTCCAATTTTCTTATTGTGATTTAAAGTTTCAAAGACATTTTAAAAGTTTTCTAATCTAGTCTTATCTCTAACAGATTGTCCATCTTGAGTCTGTTCTTTTCCTCATTCCATCCAGTCATCAAATTTTCCCCCTACCTTAAAATATATTCCATTCAGTTTTACTGATCTATGTGTCTATTTTTTTTAAATAGCATTCTCTCTTGTGTACTATAGTTTAATAGTACAGTAGCTGTCTTGAAATTGGGTAGTGTGGTTTCTCCAGTTTTTTTCTTCAGTATCATTTTTCTTCAGTATCATTATGTTATGTCTTTTGCTTTTCCATATAAACGTTAGAACTACTTTGTTTATGTCTACAAAATAACTTGGTGAGATTTTGAGTAAAATTATGTTGAATCTATAAATCAAACTTGGAATAACTATCATTTTAACATTGTGGAGTCTTCTTATCCATGAACATGGAATGTCTCTCCATTTATTTAGATTTCTTTTATCCATTTCTTATTTTTCTACATTCAGATCCTATACATGTTTTGTTATATTTATACATAAGAATTTCATTGTTTTTCTGTTGTTTTAAATCTCAAATTCTAGTTGTTCATTGCTGGTACAGAGGAAAACAATTGATCTGTGTATATCCCAGGAGGGTTTTTTTTTTTTGGGGGGGGGGGGGTTGTATATTGGGATCTTCTACAATCCCAAAATTTAGATAAACTGTATTTTCACTTAGTTCAGAATATTTAAAAATTTCTCTTGAGACTTGCCTCACCCATGTATTATTTAGAAATGTGTTGCTTACTTTCCACATATTTGGGAGATTTCCAACATTTTTTTCTATTACTGATTTCTAGTTTAATTCCATTGTGATCTGAGAATATACTTTGTATGATTTTTATCTTTTTTAATTTGTTAAGATGTGCTTTATGTCCCAAAATATGATTTGTTTTTGTGAGTATTCTATGTAAGCTTGAGAAGAATGTCCACTCTGCTATTGTTGGACACAGTAGTTTATGAATGTCAATTAGATTAAACTGATAGTGTTATTCAGATAAAAACATATCCCAAGTCTTTCCACTATCTTTCTCCACCATCACTATCCTAGCCCAAACTATTGTGGTCTCTTGCCTGAACTTCTTAATTGTTTCATAGCTACCCTCCTTACTGGCCTGCCTGCTTCTAGTTTTGCCCCCACCATAATCCATTTTACATACATCAAATAGAGTGCTCATAAGTCAGATCATGTCACTCCCAGCTCAAAACCTTCCAATGGCTTTTTTTTTTTTTTTTTACTGTAGCTAGAATAAAAATTCATGCCTTTCCATGGCTGACATGGCCCATATACAGGCTTGTTCCAGAATTTCTTCCCTATCTCACCTAGTACCAGTCTTTCTTCTTGTTCCCTCCAGTAAGACTTCTTTCTGAAGTTCCTTCAATACACCAAGCTTGAGCACATGTGGACCTTTGTCTTTGTATTTCTTCATGTCTCTGGAACTTTATGAAATGACTGCCTTCTTTTCATTCAATTTTTTTTCAACTGTTACGTCCTTGGAGAGAGCTTCCCTGACTATTCAATCTTGTTCCCTATCTCCACCCAGTCACATTACCTTTGTAATGTTTTATTTTTCAAAGCACTCTTGCTTTTTGAAATGATTTTGTTTGTGTATATTTTGTTTGTATCTGTCATCCATTATTTAAAATGTGACCTTCAGGGAAGCTGGGATTCTCTTCACCACTAAATTGTCAGCACCTAGAACAGAGCCTGGCACCTATATAATTATTGAATGATGGCACTTCTGCTTGCACATTTGCAGTGACTTGGAGCTGTCTATTTTAATCCATGAGGTAGCCAATGCCTCTTTGGTTTTGTTTGCTAAAAATGTCATCTGTCAAGCCTTCCCTGGTGGTGCAATTGGTTAGGATGCAGCACTGCAAGCTAGTCACAGCCGCTTCGTGCGAGTTCAATCCTCCACCCCGGAAATGATCCATATGGTGCAGCAGACCTTTCCTGTCTTAACCCCCCGCTCCCCTTAGCAGTGCACTTTGTCAATCTGCCTGTTCATCTCCCCACTCTGTTTCTGGTGATTCCCCTTGCTGCTCCTGCACCTCTGGCCTGTACCCCATTTCTGTATGCATAAATAAATAAAATAGTTTTTTTTAAAGAAATGTCATCTTTCTTTGGAGCTAAGTACTGCATTCTTGACCATATAAACAGCTTATAAGAGAGAATTTATACCACTAGAAATGATGCTGAGGAAGAATTAGATAAAATTTTATCCCTGTTTATGACAAAAATAAAAGTTACAGCACCTAGGAATAAGAGGAAATTTCCTCACCCAATTAAAAACATTCCTTAAAATTCTACGGCAAACACACACAGTAGTTAAATATTGTAACTTTTCCCTTTAAGATGAGTAATAACACAGAGATTACCCCTTTTGTTCAGCATCAAACTGGAGATCTTATGGAGTAAAACAAAGAAATGAAATAACAGAAATAAGGATTTGAAAGGAAGAAACTGGTTCTCCTTCTGTTTCCTAGAGCTCCACAGGCCAGAGCAGTCCCCTCTTTCGCGTGATAGCCCAGGTGTTATTCTCACTCTGGGCTTCAGTTGCCTATTTGTAAAATGAAGGATCAGACAGTTATTCCAAAAGATATTTTGGGGGTGTTTGCACGCTTCCATGTCCTTATTCTCTCTTACTGGCTAAATATCTCTCTTTTCTGACAGTTTTTTTTTTTTTTTAAGATGTATTTATTTATGCATACAGAGCTGGGGTACAGGCCAGAGGTGCAGGGGCAGTGAGAGGATTCACCAGACACAGAGTGGGGAGCAGAACAGGCAGAACGACAAAGTACACTGCTGAGGGGAGCAGCGGGTGGGTCAGGAGAGGTCTGCGGCGCCATGTGGTCACCTCCCGGCAGGTGGGGATCGAACTCACATGGAAGTGGCTTAAGCTTCTCAGTGTTGTGCTTTAACCCGCTGCACCACCAGGGAGGGCCCTCCTCGACTGTTCTTAATGGTGATTTACAGAAACCTCCCTTTCCTATCAACACAACATATATGTGTGTGTGTGTGTGCATACATATATATATATATATACGCACACATGTGTGTGTATATATGTATATACACACACACACACATATATATACATATATACATTTACATATATACATTTATTTATGTATCTAAACTCGATGGTATCCAGAACTGGGGCAGAATGTGAAGAAATGACAGAGCACAAGGATATTGGAGTACAGGGAGTTAGACTGACAACAGGGTACGAAAATGATAGGGTAACGAGAAGCAGCAGAGGGGATGGGCTGAGGGGTGGGGGTTCGGGGACAGCATCCAAGGGTGAAGTTGCCAGGGGGGAGAGAGCCCCTTAACTTCTTTCCCTAGAGTGGAAGGAGGGTTCCCTGCATGGTTTGGGAGACAATGCTGGAAACTGAATCTGTGGTTGAACACAAACATTTGATGGCTCTGTCAGTCCTTCTAGCTTTCCTATGCCCAGGCTCAAGGGCCTTCCCTTTAGTAGCTGGGATGGGGAAGGAGTACTAACAAAAGCCAACTCATCATGGAAAGGGGGCTGCGCAGAGCCAGGTCTCTGTCCAGGAGGCAGGAGCAGCCGCCACAGTGGGAGGGAGCAGCAAGCCAACAGCTGAGTGAGACAAGGCCTGGGTTATTTTTTTTCCAGTTTGTTGGCATGTGGGTGGATTTTTCTCCCTTTTTCTTCTCCCCTGCTCTCTGCCGTTTCCACAGAGATGTGGGAGTTTGCAAATTTGCCTCACTGGAGGGGAGAGGCAAGAGCTGATTTGGGGGTCTTGTCAGGGACCAGGGGAGCCAAGAAGGACACTGTAATTCTGTTAGCAGGAAAATAAGGACCTACTCCCTGCTGTCACTGGGCTGAAGAAGGCTCTCACTCCTTTTCTCCTAAAGCCACAGGGATGCCTTCTCACCTCTGCTTAGCTCTTGGCTCTCAAATGCATGCCACCTGGTGATTACAAAAGCCTCTCCTTGCTCTACAATGCCAAATGTCCTTTCTTCGGGGTCTTGGACAAATTATGGGCACACCTGAGACTCTTCTGCCCACAGTGCTCTCCTCATCGGTATCTCTTGGAGGGCTGGATATGAGGGGGTTGAGGATCTTTCCATTTTTTTCTAGTTACACATTTAAATGTTTAAAAAATGTACCTATATAGCACATGCAAAGTGCTATATCAATGTTTCAGGCTGTTAGAGGGGGAAGCTCTCTGAAAATATTAAGGGGTGGGTAGTTGAACGGAGGCTTCCTGGAGGATGTGGACCTAGAGAAACCGACAAAGCATCTGTGAGCATGCCAGGCAGAGGCAAAGAGCAAAGGGCTGTATACACTTAGAAGATGATCCTGGTCATGCTATTCATTTGTAATATGATGTTGAGCAAGGATATTATTTCCTTTTTGTCTGGCTTTCTTTCCTCATCTGGGAAATGGACTGAATCTCTAAAGCTCGACAAACCTGTGGAGACTGAAATGATACCAGGCAATCAGCATGACTGGTCACCCTAGCAAGGATACCATCCACCCTTTGCCCACCCACTAGAGGGCAATGCTCTCTTATGTGTGGGAGTAGGTTCTACCCAGCACAAAGGGGCAGAGCTCGCTCCTCTTCCAGGAACAACCAATCCTCTTGCTCTCTTTGCTAGAGAGGAAAATGGGAGGAAGAAAAAGATACAGGAGCTTCCTTTTGACCTTGCCAGCCCACATTGTCTGCTTTTACCAAATGCGCCTGGATCCCAGACAGGACTCAAGTGTCCTGTGTGTCCCACTGTGGCAGAACTTCCCTGTTTCTCGGGGGACTGGGGAAATAAAGAGACACTTAGTGTTGATTTGCCTGCACACAGCAGGCACTTTCACAAGGTTATCTGCTCTCCCCATGCTTTGATTACCGAGCCAGGTGCACATTCTGAGGGCCAGCCAGGCTAGACTAGGCTACAGGAACTGGATTCCTCCTTCCTAAAAATTTGATTTCTGTATTCACTTGTACTTCTTATTACGTTGAATTGTAGTTGAATTTACCCATTTTCATACCTCCATGAGCTTGTTGATGCATACATTCCACAAACACAGGTTGCTTATTGCTCACCTACCACCTTTCAGGCTTGTTACCATATTCACAGTACAGTGCAAGGCAAAGCAGACAGCTTCTGCCCTTGTAGAGCTAATAGTCTACTGAGGGAGGCAGAAGGGAAGGAAACAAAGAGCCACATAAATCAATATGTAATTCGTGCTTGCTAGGCTCAAAGCAGGTGACGGCCTCACTGAGAGCAGATATCAGAGGAATCCACCTCATCTGGGAACAAGAGAAGCTGATAAACTCACATTTGAACTGAGGTCTGAAGGATGAATAGCTGGGCAGCAGGCAAATGCAGTGAAAAGTGCCTACTCTGTACACCAAAAGCAAGACCAACCAAACAAAAAACAACCAGCAGGCATACAGGGCCCAAGAGGGGAAGTGCCAGGCCCCAGGAGGTGCTGTTTGCTCCTTGAAGGCACAGGCTGCCTCTTGCCAACCTCGAGTGTGACATGCAGATGCCAAACCAGTGTCTGTTGAAATGAATTGGATGAAATCTTGTCGTGGAAAGCATCAGAGGCTGGTGATCAAGAGGCCTAGCTTCTGGTTCCAGCCCTTCTGGGCAACTCAAATTTGCAACTGCCTAATATGTGGAAGGTCCCCAGGTCAGTCCTGGAAGATTAAAAGGTAGACAAAATTGTATCGGTCCTTCACCAACACGTGCTGACGGGTAGAAAGGCCCCTTCCACTTTGCTGTGCTTTGGGGGAAATGCAGGCGTGAGTTCTGTTTATGGACCATCTTCATTTTACAAGTGTCTCGGGAGCAATTAGGGTTCGTCGTTTTGAGAGAAAATGTTCCAGAATTTGATGAGTCTTAGTTTCTTTCCTGTCTCCTCTCCCTGCACCCCACCCCTCTACCCTTTTCTTTTCTCCATCTAGAACTGCGTTTTGCTGGCAACTGTCTTTAAGATCATTTTATCCACCCCCTCTGCCCAATGTTTGTGCTCCTGCAGCAACAGATCCTCCAAATGAAGCTGTCCAGCCACCATTTGCAGACCTCCAATCATGGTGAACTCATGATCTTCACTAAGCTTTGCCTGTGAGAGGTTTCGTCCCCTTAGGAATCTGCCGCCCTGTAATTTTCAACATTGCTTCTGGCTGTGCCCTTTGGAGCTAAGCAGAGTGATTCTACTACATTGGCCTCCACCCCGACAGCCTATTGAATATTTGAAGACAGTAATCATGTCTTCATTAGCCTGCTCTCTTCTGGGCCAAATATCAACTCTTCCTGCAAATGTTCTTTGTTGGTTCAAATCCCCTTAACATCTGTAAATATAGTTTAGTTTACACAAGATTTATATCAGTCTTAATTTAAAGAGGATGTTAAGAGAGTCATCAGTATGGGATGAAAGAAAGACAATTAGGGATAAAAATGTGGGAAAAATAGACCAGATACCATATAAAGGAAACCTGAATAGATGTTACCAGGTACCTAAAATGAACTGGATTATAACTGGACTCTGGATTTGCCTCAAAGTTTTATGGTAGCAAGGACAAAATTGGAAACACATCGGGTTAGCTGGTTTTTTATGATCTGACAGGATAGCGTTTATAAATCTTCCTCAGAGAGAAATTTTTCTTAAATTGAAACTCCAGACTAGCCTATTAGGATTTCTTTCTGTGAGAATGTTCAAGACTGACAGGTGCTTTGAATACAGCTTGCCCCTCCCCCCTCTAGGGGCAAGGGGGTTGGAAGGATAATTAATTAATTAGCCAAATGCTGTCTCAGTTTTAAGCACTGCTATCTCTTTAGGGATTGCCACAGAGATGAGAATCTTCCTTGTCCCTTTCTTTTTTCCTTCTATGCTCCTTACAGATTGTCACTTTCCTACCCATCATGTCCTAAAGTCTGCAGTCCTAAGATTCCTTAGAACACCAGCCCTCAAGAAATAGCCCATGTAAAGAATTGTAGCCTAGCAGTCACAAAGCAGTTTGTGTAATTTCTGCCTGGTCTTCAGTGTTTTCTGTGTAGAATAAGTTGATCTCTAAGGTCATTTTGACTGATATTTTGGACTGTAATCTCTTTGAGGGAAAGGCCAATGCTCTTTTATACATTTTGATTTTCCCTTCTTGTTCCTGACATCTAACGGGTTCAGGAGAAGGTGCCCTTTGGAGCTTCGCAGAGTTATTCCACTCCATGGGCCCCCACCCTGGCAGCTTCATCAATAGAGTTGTGTGAATCCAATAGGAAAAAGCAGTTTGAACAGATGTCACCTTTGCATCACCTTTGTGAAGGAAACATCTCATGGTTCTCATTTTTGTGATGTGTTCTCATTGACTGGACACTGACAGCAATGAGATGTGGTTTTCCACCTCCGTCCTGTGCTAGCTCCATGTACTTTGGCAAAGCTGGCTCTGAGGTAAGAGGGACTGGAGCAATCACACCAGGGACTGAGGCTTCTGGGAAATGACTGGGAGCCAGCAGGCAGGACATTTTCTGCTGAACAAAAACCAGCCAATATGAAACTCATTTTGCAGAGTGTAGTGTTTGGTGCACACAATATCCACGTGAACCCCTTCCCCTCCTACCATGTTATTCCCCGCTTAAAAACCTTACATGACTTTTCATTGCCGAGAAGAGAAGGTCCAGATGCTCCACTTTGGCAACAGTCTTTCCAAGCTGAATCAAGCAACCTCCTATCCCTTACAACACACACACACACACACACACACACACACACACAGCCCTCCTCAAGGAATCTAGATATGGCTCCTTAAATATACAGCATGTTCCTCACTCAGTTATTTTCCTCTCATTGCACACAGCTTCCTTCAACAGATACTTATCAGATCTACCACTTCCATCCATTGAAATCCTAAGCTCAGCTCAAATACCTTCACATCTATATAGACCTCCCAGCATCCCAGTCCTGGTCCCTCCATTCTATTGCTTTACATCTTCATCTTGTTTGTCCTTATTGTAATTTATGGTTGTACTTCTCTGAAAGACTGGGATCTCCCTGAGGGCACAGACTGTGTCTGATCACCCAGAGTTTTCCACCATCCTTCCCTGCTTTATCTTTCTCCAGAGAACCCATCAACATCTACGCTCATTTCCTAGGACTGCTCTGACAAAGTACCACAAACTGGGTGGTTTAAAACAACAGAAAGTCATCCTCTCACAGTTCTGGGGGCTAGAAGTCTGAATCCAAGAGGGAGACATAGCCATTCTCCCTCTCTGCCTCCTCCCAACTTTCTAAGGAAGAACCTTCCCTTGCTTCGTTTTAGCTTTTGGTGGTTGCTGGTAAACCTTAGTACTCCTAGGCTTGTAGACTCCAATCTATCTTCACATGGCATTCTCTCTCTCAAAATCTCCCTCTTATGAGGATGCCAGACATTCCAGACATTGGATTAGGACCTTCACTGATAGGATATGACTTTACCTTATCTTGGTTACATCTACAAAGACCCTTACTCCCAAATAAGGTCACATTCACAGATTCCAGGTAGACATGAATTTGGGGGGGAAATCTTTAACACAGCACATCATCCAACATGTTCTAACCATTCTATTGATTTATTGTCTCTCTCTTCCCCACCAGAGCATCACCTCTATTATGTTAGGAATTGTCTATTTTGTTTCTTGTTTTATCTTCACTAGTTAGAACAGTGCTTGACACATAGTAACACCCAATAAATATTCTGTGAATAAATCTTTGCCCATCTTCACCCAACTCTTCAGGGAATCCAAATGACAGAATCAGAGATTATATAGCCCATAATAAATACACTATAAATGTTTGATGGATGAGTAGAACTTAGGGAGCACTGGGGTAAGAGGAACTGGAGAAATTACTCCAGGAATGGCGCTAATCTAACACTTATGGAGCACCTATTTTGACAAATGTATTGAAAAAATATGCAAAGAGGTAAGAAGGAAATATCTTAGTATCTTGTCTATGCCTTTGTATGACCATAGACAAGTCACTCAACCTCTGTGTTTCACTTTCCTTATCTGTAAGACAGGGGTGATAATAGTATCTACCTCCTAAGACTATCATGAGGAGTATGTGAGTTCATGCACTAAAAGTGCTTAGCTCAGTGCCTGGTAAATGTAAGCACCTTAGATGTGTTAATTATTATTATTGCAGTTGTTCTCTGCTAGGCTCTGTGCAAGGTGTTTTATTTAAAAAAAAAACAACTTTGTTGAGTTATAATTCACACACCATAAAGATCTCCCTTTTAAAATGTGCAATGATGTGGTTTTGAGTATATTAAGAAATTTGTGCAACCATCACCACAATCTAAATCTAGAACATTCCCATTTTCTCTCCAAGAAAGCCCATATTATTAGCAGTTGCTCCCCATTCTCCT
Source organism: Condylura cristata (assembly GCF_000260355.1). Lineage (NCBI taxonomy): Eukaryota > Metazoa > Chordata > Mammalia > Eulipotyphla > Talpidae > Condylura > Condylura cristata. The sequence goes on along the minus strand of NW_004567154.1, from coordinate 391,833 downwards.
ACCTATGCTCCAACCCCTGGCAACTACTACTCTACCCTTTGACTCTATGGATTTGCCTGCTCTGGAATTTTATATAAATGTTATCATACAATGTGTGGCCTTTTGTCTTTTTCATTATAATTTAGCATAACATTTTCTCATTTAGAATAACATTTTCCAGGTTCATCCATGCTTTAGAATGTATCAGTACCTCATTTCTTTTTATTAGCAATGGTGTTCCATTTTGTGGATGCTCTCAGAACAGGAGAACATCTTTTGGCTATTGTAAATAATGCTGCTATGAACATTCATGTACAAGTTTTTGTGTGGACATATGTGTTTATTTCTCTTGGTTATATATCTAGGAGTAGAATTCCTGGGCTGTCTGGTAACTCCCATGTTGTTTCCCAAAGTAACTACAACTTTCTGCTAGCAATAAATGAGGGCTCCATTTTCCGCACATGCTCATCAAAACTTCTTGTCTGTCCATTTTATTTTAGCTATCATAGCAGGTGTGAAGTGGTGTCTTATTGTGTGTCTGAAGAAATGGAAGTTTGTTTTTCAACCACCTATTTCCATTTTCCAAGAGCCTATAGAAGAACAGCTGAAGACCCTTCAGGGGTCATTCCTACTGATTTGGTACCTTGAGTGGTGGGAGTTACTCAATGAAGACCCATCTCCAGTGGTGGGCCGAGTACCCCAGTTTTCAGTAGGAACTGCTGGAGAGGCACAAAGGGCATCTTCCTGTCTCAGACCCCTTTGCAACCTTGAGCTGAGAAGCAGTAAAATCAGGAACTGAAACTGTTTATTCACCTTGAAATTCCTCCTTTGCAGCAGAGGCCTGCTCTTCTTTTTCAATCTCATCAGGATCTCTGCAGAAGTAGAGACCAGAAATAACCTCCGACAGTGTTCATGGGAGATGGTACCATTGCGCGCTCAGAACTTCCCAGGCCAGCACCCACCATATCAGATCCGCTGACTGAGCGCCCTTATTGGTATATGGGAGGGCTGCATCCCGGTGGTGCAGCGGGGAGTCTGTGTAAGCAGAGTAATGGCAGGAAGATTAACAAGATGCCTCTCTGAGAGGCTGGTGGTCAGCTCTGAGGTCAGTAACCACTAGAAATCTTGGTTGCCGAACTGCCTGGCACTGATCGAGCAAAGGTTCCCGGAAGGAAGCAGCCAGTGATATTAAGTGGCCCTGGTGGCAGCAACAAACCTCGGCACAGCTCTCTGGCCAATATTCCTGGAGGATACGGCACTGAAAGCCACATTTTCAGTGATCATCAATGAAGTTTCTCCCAGATTCTCTTTGGGTTTATGATGTGGGTGCTATTATATTTCCTTTCTTGATGTACTGTTCCATTTAGAAGTCAAGGTTGGGGCCAGCTAAGTGGATTTCTTCTGCAAGGGATTCAAGGACTTCCTCCTCCTTCATCTGTAGGACAGCAAGGGCTCCAGATATTGTGAACGTTTTTCTTTCAATTAATGACTATGGGACCCCAGGTCAATGCCTTACAGGGAGCACAAGAAAGCATGTTGTGGTTTTGATCTGCATCTCCCTGATGGCTAGTGATGTTGAACATCTTTCCATGTGCTTGTGGATCACTCATACATCTACTTTGGAGCAATGTCTTCTAATCTTTTGCTCATAAAATAAAAGTTGGGATGTTTATGTTGTTGAACTGTTGAGAATTCTTTATATATTCTTGGATACAAAACCCTTATCAGATATGTTTGCAAATATTTTCTCCCATTCTTGTCTGTGCAAAACATTTTTACGTGCTCTTTGCCAAGACACCTCCCCACCCCCATGCAAAGCAGATGTTATCGATAGGGGAATGGAAGTTCAAAGAGAAAATGGAATTTAAGTCCAGTTTTTTCTGACTGTAAAAGTCATGATTTCTCCTCCTCCCCAACTTGCTAAGAGACATAAATGAAGACATGTTTCCGACTTTAAGGCGCTGACTCTGGCAGAGGATATAAAAACAAGAACACAAATGCATATGCTATAAGGCAATGTTCGACTTGTCCTGTAAGTCACTCCAAGAAAACTGTAGAGGAAGGGCAGTGGAAAGTGTGGAAGAGAGAGAAAGGGAGCAATCTGGCTAGGGAAGTCAGGGTTGGCTTCAATAAGGTGGCATTATGCAGGTACAGGGTGGATCCAGTTTCCCTGGATGGAGATGATGGGAAGAGTGGGGTGGAGAGCATTTCCAAAGGGGACAAGGAAGTGAGGGTTGAAAGAATGAATGGAGCTTTGAACCTAAGGCTGTCTGTGATAGGGAATCCAGGCCTCCTTGGGTCAGGAGATCCTAGGACTCCCTTGCTTGGAGGTAGCATAGGGGATCCTGGCGTTGGCTTGTGTGGAGAGTTTAGGGGCTAGCTGGAATGGGGGTTGTCAGTGTGTGTTGGGGGGCAGCTCCCAGGACTGCCTGAAATAGGGGTGTGGAGGACGGGGTGGGGGGAGTTCGAGGCGGAGGGGGGGGTGCAAAGCTGTGAACTGGCGATACCGACACGGGAGAGGCTGGCTAGGATGCGAGATCCACGATGTGGGGTTGGAGAGAGGTCCAGGGTTTGGATGGGATAGGGGACCTGACACTTGGGATCTGCACACGGAGGAGAGGAATGCTTGCCGTGCCGGATTCCTGGGTGTTCCTGGATGGCTTGGAGGAGGGCCTGGCGCACCCTAGGGACACTGGAAGAGGGTGGGACGTGAGGTTTCGCTGGGCTGCGTTAGGTGAGCACCCTGGGGCCAGTGGGATGCAGAGCCCTCCGGCGGGCAGTGATGGGGCTCGCCCCTGCCCGGCGCCGGTGCCTCGCAGGCAGCCGGACAACGATGCGGGTGGCGGCTGCAGGTGGGGCGCGCGGG